>NW_006363559.1:0-737 GCF_000327345.1 Myotis davidii
AAATAGAATTAAACTGAAATTTGAGTTGGGAGCCAAAATATAAGCTGAGTTTCCCATCCCATCAGTTAGGTAAGCTTTTAATTGTGCCAGATTGGTGCATTTTCCCCTTGAGAAATAGGAAAGAAACAACAGTTTCTAGGTCCATCAAAAACAGAAGAGATGCTTAAAAGTCTGCCAGCTCTCTTACAGAGTTCTATCAGGTCTCTGAATAATTTTTACTTTTTCTAATCACAGTGATGGGTTGCACCAAAATTTGTTCTTATTGCACCAAACTCAGCAAGAATAAGGTACTATGGCTTATTACTGGGCATTTAATGTTAAACAAAACCATCATCAGTTAACTAATTATTTGGTCAAAATAACATAGTTATTTCTAATAGTAAAACCCTGATTCACCTAGCATCTTTCATGTAAAGAACTTAAATTATTTCCTTTATTACATCAATTTATTCCAAACTCTTATGAAACGAAGAGCAACAAATATGGCATCTCTATCCTTTTGATGGAGAAACTGAGGCACAAAGTTTTTCCTGTAAGTGCCTTTCTTAGGATTACATAATAACCAATTAATAAAGACAGTATCAGAACTCCAATATTTAGTACAATATTTTTATATTAGACTACATATTCTTTTCCTGTAAATTTTATATCCGCAATTCCTGTTTTTATATGTCATTGTCTTAAAAACCAGGGATGAGGGAGGAGAGAGGAATTACATAAGGAGGATTAATCAAATA
>NW_006363560.1:0-737 GCF_000327345.1 Myotis davidii
TTCATATTAGGGTTTTATTATATAGGATATGTGAAGAGCAAGGGCAAGGATAATACATGCTAGTAATCTTGTAGGCAGATGGAATTAGTTCTATTCTAGAAGAAAATATGAGTCAGATTCTAGAAAAGATTAGTGATTTTATAAAAATCTTCAGCAGTACCAATACAAAATATGATGAAGCAAAAAACTAAATAGCTAGATCAAACATTTCCAGAAAGGTTTTGGGGAGGAGGAGTGAAGGGAATATATAAATTTATAAAATGGACATTTGTGTTTTTTGGCAGGGTAGTTTAAAAAGGGAAAGATTTCAAATGGTATCTGGCTTGGAGCACTTGAAGCAGCTTCCCCATATTTCTGCTTAGTATTATTAGAGACCCAGAGAAAAGTAGAATTTACTACTGAAAGTTATGATTATCAGAAAAGCTAATGTAAAAATCTGGGATGTGTTTTTACTAAATATGAGAAAGCTAGAGCTAGATTGAGAAAAAATAGCTGGTCACACACTTATTTTGCCTCTTATCCTCCAAAAAATTGTTCAGGTACTCCTCAAATATATGAATTCTGCTTTTTAAGGTGGCTCAAATGCTTGTCCCTGCTTTGTCTTTTCTTTCAGAAAGAGACAGAGGAACTAAGACTACACATTGAATCCTGATGGATAAAGAAAAATGGAGTATAGAAAGGAAAAGCTTTGGCATCAATCCATACTGGATGCTGTTTAGTTTTTATTTTTAGAGAGA
>NW_006363561.1:0-737 GCF_000327345.1 Myotis davidii
CTCCCTCTCCTTTCCTCTCTGAAATAAAACATACATTTTTAAATAAATAAATAGGAAAGAAAGAAAGAAAGCGGTGGTACCTGTATGGGGGCTGTCAGCAGTCGAGTCTGAGAATACACAGAGAAAAGTGGTACATGAGCGAGGACTCGGCTCCGGAACATTCCCTCACAACACGTGGAACTGCCGACCCTCGTGTGCCTTCCTGGTGCCGAGCGGACGGAGAGGAGTCCGGCTCTTTTAGGGTTTGGACGGTCACACCCACGTGCAGCCGGGGCAGGGGGGGAGGGGCCAGGTGCAGTGCGTGGAGGGCTCACCTGGGTTTCTGTTCCTGCTCCGCAGCGTCCACAGCCGGACCGTCACGCATGGGCACGTGACCCCCCTCTCCCCGCAGCAGACATGCACGCGGGACCCCCCTGGCCCGGAGCTGCGTTCCCGCGAACCTGCACTCTCCCTCCCTCGTGGCTCCACCCCACACTCTTGTCACCGCTAATGAGCGCTTTGCTCTTGTTAATGAGCAACAGAGGCAGAGAATTAAAGTCGCTCGGCCCTGATTTCAGGATCAAGGAGCAGCCAGAATTCACGCAGGTCAGGGGCCTGGGCGGGTGGCAGTGCGTGGAGGGCAGTACCTGTGGGTCCTGCTGTGGGGTTGCCATCGACACCTGTGCAGAGACAGAAGGGAGACGGCGGATGCACTAAGGCAGGCACATGGCCCTGGCCGGTGTGGCTCAGTGGATAGA
>NW_006363562.1:0-737 GCF_000327345.1 Myotis davidii
TCAATAAAATATATATTTTTAAAAAAACACAATTAACAATTCTTTAAAGAAATGCTAATTCTAGTTTATTTGGACTACAGTCTAAGTAGTTTTCCCTATATACTACCAGTAAGATTGAAAAGCGTAACCCAACAAAACTAAGGGACTTTCTAGAAAAAGGATCAGGTAAATATAATACAAAGAAAAATAATCATTAGCTCATATCTAGAACTTTTTAAAGATGTCATTACCTTATACTTTTTTATATCCCCCTTTTTTCACATGGTCTATATTAGAAAAAGTAATAAATAAAAATTCTGTGGGCTTTTTACAATCTGAGTGACTATATTTTATCTTTCAAAAAGTGGTGCCCTGAAGGGTCAGGGAAGTATGATACAAAGTCTTAGATATATATTGAAAGAAGTACCTTCAACATTAGTGTAGTATCTTCTAGATGAACCACAGTAATAAACTTCTATTAAGTAGAATCTTGAAAAATAAATAAAGAGTATATCCTGATCTTTGTTTATAAATATCTATGTGTTTAATTACTATACAGGGAAACTATTATATTCCAGGAATTGTGATAAGATCTGAATATATTACTGAAAACAAGATAGGCCCTGACCTCAAGACTATCACTGTCTAATTGGGTGACAAATAAGAAATAAGCAATATGATACCATTCTGGTATAAGTATGAGGGATACAGAAATATATTGGAGATGTATCTAGCCTACTATGGAGGAATTGAGATAG
>NW_006363563.1:0-737 GCF_000327345.1 Myotis davidii
TAATAAACAACATTTTATTTTGTCTAACTTATGTTATTAGTTTCTTGGGGGTGCTCTTACAAAGCACCACAAGCTGGGTGGCTTTAAAAAACACACACAGAAACTTTTTGCACAGTTCTCAAGACTAGAAGTCCAAAATCAAGTTGTCAGCAGAACCATAATCTAGGGAAGAATCTATTTCACACCTTCCTTTGAACATCTGGTGTTATTGCAGTTCATGGAATTTCTTAGCTTGTAACTATTTATCTCCAATCTCTGTCTCCATGATCACCTGGTGTTTTCTCCCTCTCCCTGTGTCTTCACGTGGCCATATTCTTATTCAGACACCAGTCACATTGAACTAGAAGTCCACTCTACTTTGATATGATGTCATCTTCACTCATGAAAACTAAATCAACGCTGCTCTCAAGTTCACATTCTGAAGTACTGGTCACAATCTAATACTGGGCATTAGAACTTCAACACATCCTTTTTTGGGGGTGGGGAGGGATCTGTTCAACCTGTAATATTTATGTATTGATCAACAGGTAGAATTATACAAGATAAATACTTTTTCCTCAAAATATTGAAGAACAAGTATGAGTCTAAATGATAAGCAGGTAGATGTTGAATAAAATTACTTGTTTATCTGAATATCTTAAAAAATCTATAATCTATATAAGACAGAGCTAGTTGTTGGCTATTATGTGAGTGCTCCTAAGAATAAGTAGGAGCTAATGATAATGTTGATTAGGATA
>NW_006363564.1:0-737 GCF_000327345.1 Myotis davidii
TCTAAATGTATTTGCACACTATTCTTGGTTATGCAATACCACTCAGAATTCTGTCATAACACACTTCCTACAATGAATATGACTGCACTGTTTTTTCTACCATTTCCCCTTTGTGTATAAGAATTATGCCTTTGATCATGGTATCTTCAAAGCCTAAATATTGTAGACTATCAATAAGTGAGAACTGAATTGCTTCACATAAAAAAGAATGTCTATAATTCCTTGGTAAATAGCAAAAGAAAAGTAGAAAAGTATACATACAATATTGTAAAAGAGTCAAATGTATGCTGATGTTGAAAACAAGAAGTCACTGTCACAAAACAGAATGAAATTGATACCAGAATTAGATGGCTGTGACTAAAAGTAATTTCAGTGTTATCATTTCCTTTACCATGGTTTTAAATCTAAATTAGAAATAAGAGCCTGTTTAATACTTAATTGTAAATCATAATTCTATTAATTAGATGATTTAAAATAAAGATATTATTCCTTTTCTTAACTTCCATTTTCTGTAAGCCTATGATAGCCAGGTGGTGGAATACATTCATCTAAGATCCATCTTCCTTATTTACAAAATGGACATACAAATAAAAATAATGCTCTCATTACAGCAACCAAACAAACTAGCTAGGAAATATGTATGCAAGTAGGATGGAGGAGCTCTTCTGTGTACAGGAGAGCAGTGAAATTCAGTTCAAAGTTCCTCAGATAGTACCCAAAGTAAGAAATACTGTGTA
>NW_006363565.1:0-737 GCF_000327345.1 Myotis davidii
GGGAAAAAGTGTCCAGAGGTGCTACTCACATAATCTCATTTTACAACATCTTGAAAATTCAATAGAAAGGACTCCACTAACAATACCATTACACACTGCTTATTATTGTTCTCAAATGTTCCTTAAGCTCTAAAAGCATAACTTAACAATAAAAATGCTCTATAAATACATCCCAACAATGAACATAACTGTATTTTTCCTTTAAAAAGAAAAGCACACAGTGTTAGTCACAAGTCATATAATTGTATTTAAATAATTTCTTGGTTAATAGCGCATTATTGTTTTTTAAACATTATATAAATATAAACAAATGAGCTATTCATTGACACTGCAAAGTATTTTCAAATAATTTAGAGGAGGTAGGGAATATTGCGCCTTGAACTAACTTCCTAGTAAATATGTGATCTTTATTGGGAGCTATATTTTGTTTATCCTGTGTTCTTTCTCATTTGCAAAGATATTTGGGAGAAACAGCAAAATTTCCTTGCAAAAACCATATGTGGTTTTTATATTCTCTGCTATAAATTTGTCAATGATTCTTGGTTTTAGCTTTTATCATTAAGGCTTTTGAAATGAGCATATTTTTCAAATGAGTTTAAATTGTAGGAAGTTACTACTATATCCTGTCTAGGACACAAACAAACAAATAGCTGAGAGTCATACATGAAAAGTATGCTCCAGCTATTGAAGAAAGATTTCAAACTAGTTTACAAAAATATATTTTATGCTTCCTGTTA
>NW_006363566.1:0-737 GCF_000327345.1 Myotis davidii
TTTTTTTTTTTTTTAGAATGTCAGATATTTGAAATCATACAGTATCTAGCCTTTTCAGATTGGCTTCTTTTACTTAGCAATATACATTTAAGGTTTTTACAAGTCTTTTTGTGGTTTGATAGCTCATTTCCTTTTAGCTCTGAGTAATATTCCATTATTTGGACATACCATAGTTTTTAATCCATTTTCCTATTGAAGGACAATAGTTGCTTCCTAGTTTGGGAATTATAAATAAAACTGCTATAAACATTCATGTGCAGGCTTGTGTGTGTACCTTGCATTTTTAAGGCCCATTCAGTTGTTATTTGTACAGTCAATGTAAAAACATAAATGTGGCTGTCTGATACTCCAAGGTACTCTGTGGTGTGCGCCCAACACATTTCATTCTCTTCTATTCTCTTGATGGCATCCATGTTGCTTCCCAGTCTGTCACCATGACTAAGTTGCCATAATCATCCCCATGTCTTTTGGTCCTGTATCCTGTGTAAGAATTTCCTTGTTGTATTTATGTTTGGGAGCTGGATGTATTCCTGGATATGCATAGACTTAATTTGACTAGATTGTATCAGCTTCTTCTCCAGAATGAAGGAAACAGTCCCCTTTTCCCCCAGCTGGGCATGAAAATCCCAGGTCTCATACATCTTCACCAACACGTGCATTGGCCAGATGAATTGTATTATTCTCATGAATATGAAAAGATACCTCATTGCTCTCTTAATTTGCTTTCCTCTGATTAC
>NW_006363567.1:0-737 GCF_000327345.1 Myotis davidii
TCTGACAGGTGTGAGATGGTACCTCGTTGTTCTGGTTTCATTTTTATACCTCTACAAATCATACACAGCATTCTGTGACACAGAGCAACATATGCGTACAGTTAGTCTGAAAGCCAATTTATTTGATAATCCCTTAATTGATTATGGATGCATCTCTTAGGATTGCAGGGAAGGTACTTTGCAAGTTTATTGTTGTTATTATTGAAATTTATTTTATGTCCATTTTTTTATGTCCATTTTATTTCTTATAGTGCCAAATATTTGAGTGGTAGTAATATATTTTTTTGCTTCACTGTTTCCATTGAGGTTTTAGATAAGAGCTTAACAATTCATTGAGGTAAACTGAAAAAGACAGAAAATGCCAAGTGTTATTGAGGATGTGGAATAAATGAAACACTCAGGCACTGTTGGTAGAAGTATAAATTGCTATAAGATATTTTGGAAACCTGTTTACTAGTATCTCTAAAGGTGAATATATGCATGGCCTATGACCTAGCAATGCTACTGTTAGGTGTATGACACATTGGAAAAATTCATCAAAATACGTAGATAAGAATGTTTATAGCAGTCCTATTTGTCATAGCTCTAAATTGGAAATAAGTGGAACATCCTCAACAGTAGGAGAGATGATTGTTGTGTATAAATTAGTGCAATGCCTATACAACAATTAAAATAAATGAAGTGCAGCCATATGCAATGTCATGGATGAATTCCCCCAACAACAATAATATTGAATG
>NW_006363568.1:0-737 GCF_000327345.1 Myotis davidii
TATGATACATCCAAGCAGGAACTTTAAGAACCATCACCTGGTTATATGTTTGTTTGTTTTTCTTCTTCCACAAGGTTGAGATAGGAGATCCCCAGGTCCCAGAATGAGAATATAGATGGAGCAGAGCCACATCCAGAATGTGACATGAACAAAAAACAGTCCTTTGTTATTGTACAATAGAAGTTCCTTCTAATAAATCCACCTTTTTCCTCACCTCTTCTTCCTCTTTCTTCCCTTCTCCTTCTCCCTTCCTTCTATCTTTCCCAGAAGATAGTTTCATCAGGTTTCTATCCCTGTAACTGGAAGGATTTTGACAAATTACCACATGATTAATATATTTTATTTAATCCATAACTAAAATATGCAATTTAGCAACACATTTACAAAACAAATTTCCAAACTCAACGTGTATGAACAAGTATACATTGAATTAATCTATCCCAGAAATGTCTACTAAAAAATTATTTTCAACATTAAACATATGCTCAGAGATGCTAAACAAGTTTTCACAGTAACACTAATTTGTTCTCTAAACAGTCATATTTACAATATAGCTAATATTTGTTTTAAGCCTCTTGTCATCAAATACAATAATTATAATCTCAACTTCTTTAATAATCTTTTCAATGTATTTTCACTCTTAATGTTTCTTTTTACAGTTAATAAAATCGAATTAACACTGAAGAAGTGTTCAGTTTACTTTGGACATGTAACAGTATGTGTTTTATGCTAAAATT
>NW_006363569.1:0-737 GCF_000327345.1 Myotis davidii
ACAAATTTCGTGCATCGGGCCTCTAGTATTTTAATAATGTTTATCCAAAAATTCCATGAGCTTCTTGAAAGATATGATTACTTCCACTGATTTTTTTCTTCTTTCCTTAATAGCACATATATTCTTTTAAAATTTAAACCCATCCACAGGATTTATGGTCTGTGCTATTCTGGTATCATAACATTTATATGTCCTGAGCAACACAGATAAAAAATAAAAATTAATAGTTTAAAGAAAAATGGGAAAGTTATTATTTTAAATACAGACATGCCTAGCATGACCCAAAAGCTGTTGGAAGGGAATAAGCAGAAAAGAGCTAGAAAGAAATAGATCTTATTAATTACCCCTTTAAAAGGAATGTTCCAAGAGGGAAATAAAACTGGGAAGATTCTGCATTTCTCCCCCGTATTTATCCTGGGTGTGACAGAGAGGGCGTATGTACTTCAGTGTTTCCAAAACTTGCCTGAGCTGAGTCACCCGGGTTGCTTGTTAAACATTACGGATTTCCAGGGCCCTTCCTTGGAAATTCTGGTTCTTTAGGTTTAGGGTCAGCTTCGCATTCTGCATGTTTAACAAGCGCTCCAGGTGACTGTTTTATCAGATAAGCTTGGGAAACAATGAAAAGAGCCCAGGACCTTAAGATCAGCCTGACCTGTGTATGAATTCAGGTACCAGGGCTGAACAGCTATGTGCATTCAGAGACATTACTTAACCTCTTTGATAATGTTTCCTCATAT
>NW_006363570.1:0-737 GCF_000327345.1 Myotis davidii
TCACTATATTGTATACCTGAAACTAATATAACCTATATAAGATTGTATACCAACTATACTTAAATATAAATTTTAAAAAATGAAAGCAAGTTACTGCATGGGAGATTACACTAAGCCATAACTACCAGAAGGCAAGGATCATCATGGTCATTCTAGAGTTTGCCTATCAGAAAATAATAAAGATATATGCATGCAAATGTTTGTTATTTGCTGTTTGTAACAGACCCAGATTGGAAATAATTGAATTGCCTTTCAATAAGGGAATAGTTGAAAATAAATTGTAAAACTTCCATTATAATAAAAAGTCATGCTTTGAAGTGAAAAGGAGGCAATAAATGGGAAGTGCACTTTGATCCAAACGAGGTAAGCACTTAAACAGACAAAAATAAAATAAAAATGATCTTAATGCTGAGATGTTTCCAATCCAGGCATCATAAATCTATATGTTTCTTAGAATGTTTATCAAAATGTTATAAATGTCTTTCACACAAGTGGGATTTCATGGAGGAGAGGTTTGAGCTCCTTGCCCAGATTGGAAACACCTCTTACCATTAAGTTTATTTGATTCCTCCATTTTTTATTGAATTATCAGCCCAACTGGGATTTAAAACGCATTCAATGCTATCTATGTTTGTTGTTTAACGAGGAAAAATAAAGTGGGAGCTTCGTAAATTATACAGATTCACTTTCACAGTAAAATAATTCTGATTGTTTTCGGAATGGATGATTTTTTTTTT
>NW_006363571.1:0-737 GCF_000327345.1 Myotis davidii
ATTTTTCTTTAACTCTTGTCTCTTTACCTTTTCCATTAAAGAAGAATGAACTTGGCGGCTTGGTATAAAAGATACGTATAATCTGCATAAACATTGGTCTCCCTCTCTGGTGGATTTTGCTGGTGCTCCTCTTCCTTCCTGGGCCCCTGGACTGTGAGAGGTCTGTGACTGGTTCTTACCAATGAAATACTAGCAGAGGAAAGTATAAGCTCTTTCTGACCAGTTGACCTTGAGTCAAGGGACAATCACATCCTCGAAGCAGCCCATTCTGACCGTCAGAGAATGGTTTAGGCTTCCTTCCTATGTGCTCTATGCATTGCTAACGTAGTACCTACCACATTTCATCAGAAGTGTCTTCTTATCTATGTTTCCCCACTGAACCGTATGCTTCTCAAGGGCAGACACTAATGTGTCTTCATTCATTCACGTATTTCATGACTATTTCTAATTCTGAGTACTGATCCCACCCTCTGAAAAAGTGACTCCTGTTCTTACGCATGACTCGCCATTTCCACCTTGGTTTAGAGAAACGACAGCAAGACATCTTTGAATCTTCTTTTTTGTTCTCCTTCCCTCCTGTATCTCATCCAACAGCAAGTCTTACGGTTTGTACCTCTCAAACTATGCGTCCATCCATTTCACTCTTTCTCCACTACTACCACCTTAGTCCAGTTTCTTGTTTAGATTTGAAAATACTTCTTCTCTTATTCCTTAAGTGTGAAGTCATGTGTGTGTGT
>NW_006363572.1:0-737 GCF_000327345.1 Myotis davidii
CTCACTCTCCCTTCCTCTCTGAAATAAATACAAGTATTTAAAAAGAAAATAAGTTAATATTTTTATTTAGGTAATAGTTAAACAAATTCTTGCCCTGGTATATTATCTTCCACTAGAGTATAAATTAGAACTAAGGGACAATAAAAATACTATTTTCTCTTACTTGTTTTTACTTTCACTTCAACCTTATAAAGTTTACATGTATTTGCCCTATGAAGTTACTTACATTTGAATATTTTAAAATTTATAATAACGCCCTTGACGGATTTTAATGAATGTGTATGAAGGGATGGGGTGAATATAATGAGAGATTAGAAATAACTGAAATATCTTTGTTACTCCTCCCATTGGAGTAGCAAATTGGAGTATAGTTCCCTCTCCTAGAGTCTGGCATGAATTTAGTGACTTTTTAGATACATAGAATGGAATGGAGACCAGATAAGTTCAAAGCAAGGCTCATGGGACACGCTCCCTTTAGGCAATCAGGAAAGAAGTTCAACAGCCATGAGACCCTAATGGAGAAGCCAAAGGGCCATTTCAAGTCTACTGCTGCTTCTGGGTTTTGTTCCCTAGGCCTTTCCATTTGATTCTTATAGTTTCCCTGGACTCTTCTCTTATAAGACCCTTAACTCACAGAGGGAGAGAGAGCATAGCTGTTCACCTGACAAAGGCAAAAAACAAACGTGTGACCATGTGAAGAGCAGAAAAAACAAAGTCCTCTCCTCCTGAAGGAGAAG
>NW_006363573.1:0-737 GCF_000327345.1 Myotis davidii
GGATGGATGGATGGATGGATGGATAGATGGTGGGCAACAACAATTTTGGGGGGAAATTTAGGATAAGTAGAAATTTCAGACTTTCTCTCCAGGATCTCAATCAAGAAAATATTATCGGAATCATTAACTGGAACATTGAAGTGTTAGGGTTTAATTGCTATATATTGGGAAGATGCCTAAAAATTAATAGAGACTAGAAGGATCTAGTAGGGCTTTCTTTAAACTAGATAACCAAAAAGACAGTTATCTCTCTTAAAATAAATAAACATGATCCTGTTTCTCCTTTATTATGCTAAATAAACTAAAGCTTTTAACAAATGTGTTATTAAGCCTTCAGCTGATGTAAGTAAGTAACCTCTACCTATTTTCTTGGTACCTTTTAGAAGCCATGCAAAATCTCCATCCTCTGTTAATTACCCATTTAATCAGTCAGTGCTAAGAGAAATCTTTTGCTCTAATTATGAAAGACAGTTGCTGTAAACATGTGATGTGATGAATACCTTTTTGGATCTTGGGCAGGCTGTAATTTATTAGGCACAAATATGAGGAGAACACCTGAGTAGAGTGCTTAATCAGCAGTGACCCTCAATTAAAACAAGGTGATATTTGCTGGGTTTAAGAATAAAAGCAATACGACTCCAATTAGCTGTCAAATCATCTGGCAAAACAGCTGTTACATAAATGCAAAATCACTTGGCCTTTATGCTCACTTTTTAATTTTTGGTCTTTATTTTTTT
>NW_006363574.1:0-737 GCF_000327345.1 Myotis davidii
TTGGTGATGTTGAATAATGCTGATACAAACATGTGTATATTTTTGTGTGAACAATATATTTCATTTGTCCAGGAAAAATACCCAGAAATAAGTTGTTGGGTCATATGAAAAATGTATGCTTAACTTTAGAGAAAGCTGTCATACTATTTTCCAGAGTGGCTGAACTATTTTGCATCCCTACCAGTCGTATGAATTTTTTTCAGTTACTCTACATTCTCCCAGCACTTAATATTGACAGTAAAAACACTTTTAAAGCCATTTCAATGGGTTTGTAGTGGTAGCTCACTGTGCTTTTTATTTTACTTACCTAATGACTAGCGATGCATAGTATCTTTTCCTGTGCTTAAATTAATGATGATTTTAAAACAGTAAATAAAATTGAGTACCTGAAGACCTTCTCTTACTGCCTCCAGAATATAAGGTACCAAAGAATAGTTCCAGAGATCCATGAACCACACTCTAGAACCTTCTACATCCATGGGGCAAGAAAGGAAAAGTCGGGGACCTGAAAAGAAACAAATAACAAAATATTATTGAGAATAATTGTATTTAACAATCTAAACACACATTTAGACACAATATAGGGGGAAGTAATATATTTCTTGAGGATTCTTAGAAAATTTTAATGTTGGCAAGCTTGATTACTATTAAAGTATATTTTACTAAAGACCAAATCTCCTTTGGACTCCCTTTTCTTTTTACATTAAAAATCTTAATAAATGACATAATATATTAGA
>NW_006363575.1:0-737 GCF_000327345.1 Myotis davidii
TCGATGTGTTTCTCTTACATCGATGTTTCTCTCGCTCAGTCTCTCCTCTTCCTTTGGCTCTCTCTAAAAATCAATGGAAAAATATCTTAAGGTGAGGATCAAAAAAAAGTAATTACTATATATGCAATATGAAGTTAAGAGAAAGGTGTTGAGAGGTAGAGAAGGAGACAGTGGTATGGAGAAAAGACAAAGGAGAGAGAGAAAGGAGAGCAGCGAATGGAACAAAATTTCCTATAGATGGTGAGGGGAAGAGGACAAAGGTTGAAGAGAAAGAATCAACTCTTAGTCAAGAGAAGACTTAAAAGGACCAGAAAACAGAAAAGAGTCACATGCATATACAACTTCAGAAGAAAATACCATCTGGAATCTTCTTGGGCAGGATGAAGGCCCATTGTTTTCAGCTCTTCACATTCTCATCCTTAAAACTCTGGAGGCTCTGATCTTAATAGAACTGCCTCAGCAGTCCACTGGGGTGGGGGGAGATATTGTGGTTGCTAGAGTGTTACTCAGACATTGACATGGAAGCAGCTCTTCCCCATTTACTGGTGATGGATCTGTACCTGGGTTCTTCCTTACCAGCTCAACATTCTTCATGTGCCTCACATAAAAAAGGAGCAAGACCCTGAAGCCTGGGACTTAGCTGATACCAGAAAGTCGGCAAATTTTTCAGCAAAGCATTTTTCAGCAAAGATAAGAGTCTCCCTTTGTGTGAAAAAAAACATACACACACACACACA
>NW_006363576.1:0-737 GCF_000327345.1 Myotis davidii
GCGGTCATATGCCATGGCTGACAGGATGAAGGATTCGGAAAACACAAAGAAACAGAAGAAAAATAACTGAGTCATACATCCTGCATAGGAGATGATGTTCTTCTTGGAGACAAAACTCATCAGCATTTTGGGGATGATGGTAGTTGAGAAACTCAAATCTATGAAGGACAAGTTGAAGAGGAAAAAATACATGGGAATGTGAAGGTGAGAGTTCAGCCCAATCAGGGTGATCATGCCCAGGTTCCCCACCACAGTGACCATGTAAAAACCTAGAAACAGGAAGAAGAGGGGCAGCTGGAGTCCTGGCTGGTCTGTCAAGCCCGAGAGGATAAACTCTGTCACCGAGGAGGCGTTATCTGCAGCCATTCTCCTCTGGGAAGGTCTGGGAGGGAAAAGGAAAAGAATTGCTTAGAGAAAGAGAGGGGAGGAACCCCATTCTTGAGAACAGCATTCGAACACAGGTTTTGAACTTAAAAGAAGGTGGCATTTTCTTGTACCTGCATCTCTGTCTTTAGGGTCCCAAAGTGGCTTGAACCATTCCAGTAACTGTGGGTGAGATTTGCCTCCCAGGTAAGGGCGAATCCAAGTGAGGAGAAAGTCCACAAAGCCCGGCTGGGGTGACCCTGCAGCCTGCCCTCTCTGGCGCGTCCTTCCCTCTAAAGGCCCCACTCAAGTTCTGTAAACACCTTCTGTCCGGTGCTATTGAGAGGCTGAAGCCAGTTGGCCCTGCCTAGACC
>NW_006363577.1:0-737 GCF_000327345.1 Myotis davidii
AGTGTGTATACATTTTTGGGGACACCCTGTATTGTTGGGGAAGCTGTTCTGTGCATTGTGTGATTTTAGCAACATCCCTGACCTCAACTTGCTAATAGTGGCAACCAAAAATGTCTCCAGGGGACAAAACTGCCCAGGCTGAGAAACACTGAGCTAGGAGGTTGGCTGAGACTAGAACATCAGAGATGGCTTCTCATCTTCCAGATGTTTGTAGTCCTTTATTAAAAATATTTTATTCTGTAAAAAAGCTGTACATACTTATGATGTACAAATGCAAATGTCTTGATACATGTATACATTGTGAAATGACACTTCTTAAAGACAGTAAGACAGATTTTATTTAGGAAACTACTATAATGAGGTTCGTAATAGGGGAGAAAGATCAGGCTCAACTCTAAATACAACAAGGAAAAGTGGGAATTTATAGCCAGGGAGCAGGGTAGGGGTCATTGGATGGAAATTTACTAAGAGGGATCATCAGGAGTAGAGAGATTTTGGTTAAACTGACTTGACAGGATTCTTGCTGAAAGCAGAGCAGGGTGGGAAGGTATCAAGAATGATCTGATGCCAAGAGTGTGTATTTTCAATAAACTGACTTAGAATTCTTGCTAAAATTGGATTAAGCAGGCCAAGGACCGAGCCCAAGGTGAGGACCACATCAAAAAGAGGACTCAGCCTGGCCAGGATGGCTCAGTGGCTGAGTGTTGGCCTGTGAACCAGGAGGTCACCGTTTGATT
>NW_006363578.1:0-737 GCF_000327345.1 Myotis davidii
ACCTTGGGAGCCTGGCCAGCTCCTCCATCAAGAGAGAAACTGCTTCTGAACGTGAGCCTGGATTGTAACAACTACAGAGAAACAGCTTGCATTTTGATTTCACATAACCTCCCTGCATGTCCTGTTTTCTTTTGTTTTCGGGACTCTATATAGCCTCGTACTGAGAAGGTCTGAGTGGCAGTAAAATTTCACCATTTCACCAGCAGGCCACCTCTGGTACACATGTAAGTCCTAATAAACCTGTCTTTCAGAGCCAGTTCTCTGGGTTCTTTCTTTGGAATTGACAATCAATACACTAAGGTTTTCTTGGACCTCAGCTCTTTGAATAATAGGGGTAAAATAAGCAAGATTGGTCAAGGAATAAGTTTAAGTGGGATAAAGTCACAGCAAAGGACTCAGCCAATTTTAATGGGAGAACTGGAGTGGGCTGGTCTCCCACCCCCAGAATCCTTTCAAATTGGAGTGACAGGATTTGCATTTGAACTAATACACTGACCAAGCATTGGGAAGGGTTGAGACATGGGGTAAGGCGCTTTAGGCAAAAGCAAGTCCTAAAGATGGTATCAAGTGAGAAGTGTAGGTTTTCTACCAACGGCTCAGGGGATGAGTGCTTCAGTGGAGGAGGGGGAAATCTGTGCAGCCTCCTTACTAGGATTTTGTGAGAATTAAATGGGCTGAGGCCTGAATTCTCTTTAGCACAGTGCCTATTGATCATGTTAGCTATCTGTGTTAAAAAA
>NW_006363579.1:0-737 GCF_000327345.1 Myotis davidii
TAACATTATCAACCATATTAAACCATATAACATTATCAACCATATTAAATGACCACTAATGAAAACTGCATATTCATCATCATCAACAACATTATTATGCATTATTATGAATGAAGAGTAAGCTAGACATTTATTCATTCGGGAAACAGTGACTAAGCTCTACTATTTGCCAGGCACTATTGTAGGTGCTGGGGATTCAGCAGCAACCAACCATGAGAAGCAAGGTTATTTCTTTGGCAGAGCATGAAGTATAAGAGAAAAGAGTGACTCATTATAAAACAAACAAATAACAGAGAAAATATCCAAGGGTTAAAATGGGGTGATGTGAAGGGATGCGGGCAGGTGAATAATTTCAGTTGGATGGTCAAAGAGAGCTTCTCTGCTAAGTTGCTTTTTCAGCTGAGGTTTCTATGAGAGAAATCAGCCATGACAAGATCAAAGGGAAAGGCTTTATAACGTGTTGCTATCTTTTCAGGTGCTTCTGATACATTTGGTTGATTATCCTGGGCAATAAATTTCCTGTTACCCCATTATCTCCAGCCAAAATTAGTCCCAAATAAAACAAGTTCCCCAGGTGATTCAGATATGCATCAAAGTTTAAGAACATTGCTTAAAGGGCTGAACACTCTCTTTGCCTTTTTGCAATAGACTTGTACCTTGACTTGCAATTGGCATGTAGCTTTATCACATGTCCAATGGAGAGATTATTAAACTTTCAAAATGAACTTGCAAAAAAA
>NW_006363580.1:0-737 GCF_000327345.1 Myotis davidii
ACAGTCCAAGCCACCCTGCTCTAGATGTCATGGTGACAAGCCAAGTGGTAGAACAGGTGATGGTCCGTCTCCTTATCAAAATGTCTAAATGTACAAATTCTCAAAATTTAATATTTCTGAATCCACAATGCATTCTCTCTCTGACAGTTCCATCTGTTGTGGCATTGAACAGAACTAAGTGTTAAAGAGTCAGAGGCGACGGTTCTGGAATGGGTTCCCTGGAGAAGGATGTTTCCTTGCCAAAGCAAGCAAGAGGGCTTGGCAGTGAGAACTCATTCACATATTGCAGAATTATTTTAGATCTACTGGTCAAATCTCATTATAAGAAACTGCAGAGCTTTTCATGAATGCTCACTGCTACTTAGATTTTGCCCCATTCTGAGCTTTTGCTGCCTCTCCTGATTCACATATTCAGCCACTTAAGAGAAGAGATATGGAATAAGCACCTCCTGGGTGCCAATCTTTGGCTAGGCACAGAAGACACAAAGGTGAAGAAAAAGAAAGTCCCTATTTTCAAGGAGCTTGAATTTATTAGGATAAATTGGGCTTAACCACATTAGTAAGTATGCAAGTGTATATTTAGAAATTGCATTAATACTAAGATGTATACCTGCATCTATATAGCATTTTAGGTTACTAGGTACTTTGTAAAATACCACCTTAGTGACTGTTCCCAAGAACCTGGGGAGGTAACAATTGCATCCGTTTTACAAGATGATTAATACTCATAGAATTAG
>NW_006363581.1:0-737 GCF_000327345.1 Myotis davidii
ATTTTAACCATTTTAAAGTATGCAATTCAGTGAGAGACTCTTTTCTTTTTAAGAGAGTGGAAGGAAACATACCAAAATGTTAATAAGAGCATATCAGAGTGATACAATTGCGAATAGATTTTTAGGATGACAAACTTCCAATTTCCCAAACTTTCTACAATAACCATGCATTATTTTTATAATCAGAAACATATACACACTTTGCTTATTTAGGACCAGGGAAATCTTGCAGTTTAATGATTACCAAGTCCTTAATAGTCTTTGCCCTTGATCTCTAATTTATTGGAGGAACTTCAATTTGAGTTTACTAAACTCAATTCCCTAAGGAGATACAATCACATTAGTATTAAGAAAGGAAGGAGAATGGTTTGGCCATATGTAATATCTCTCCATCTCTTCAGTCCTCCTTTTCCCAGCACTTTCTGAATGACAAGGTACTCTGGTTGAATCTTTTACCCACTACAGAGAATGTCAATTTCCACCACTTCCCTGGCAGACAAATGTCTAACTTCAGTTCCAATATTTCAGTTCATTCTATTATCGGACAGCTATTATTATTAGCAAGTTATTTTGTATATTTAGCCGAAGTTGACTTCCCTGGAACAACTTCCACAAACTTACCTTGATCTCGCTCTCTGAAACTTTTCAGCACAAGCTAGGCAATCTTCTTTGTTATACTTTTGCAAATACTTGAAGATGATTCCCACGTCTCATTGGCTCAACACAAGTTCATTTTT
>NW_006363582.1:0-737 GCF_000327345.1 Myotis davidii
GAATGAGTGAATGAATTATTTTAAATGTTTCTATTCCTATTTTTACCCTAAAATATAATTGAAAATAAATTTCTCCTGCCAAATCCAGAAGTAGAAAGTTCTCAAAAAAGGATAGCATTGGATGGAGTTTGTTCAAGAGAAGTTCTATAAAATCCAAGTTATTGATTTAGTTAGGGATTTCCCTCAAAGATCATGTATAAAATGACCCGGTTTCTTTTCTTTACATCTAAACTATTTTCAGAAGATGTTCTACCCATGATAGATCTTTGATGAGGCACATAAAGAACTGATGTAGGTAGACTGATAAGACAGATGCCATCAATAAATGCCTTCACAAAAATACTTGCCTGTCACAAGTTAATTTGATGCAGTATTTTCTGTCATGAGGGTGGATTAATTTTGTCCATTTTCTCCTCTTGTCGTAATTCTTGTCATGCGAATAAGGATGTATTACAAAGGAGAACATACTAGACATTATAGTTCTGTGATAACTCATTTTTGTGACAAAAAATATAATGAGACCAGACAATAGTGCAAATTCATCATATTCTTACAGTGAACTTAATATTGACTTCCTGGCTTCTGCTCATGATTCTGAGGGCATGTCACTTATGGTTTTATACCAACCAAATGATTAAAGAAACCACCATCGGAAGACTTGTGCTGATTACATAAGCCTTTTTACAGGGAAATAATAGAACCATTTTGATTTTCTTTCTTTTTCTGCTTAAACACAT
>NW_006363583.1:0-737 GCF_000327345.1 Myotis davidii
GGATCGAGCCCGCACCCCGGGCACGTGCCCTGATGGGGAATGAAACCATGAAATCCTGGTTCATAGGTCGCTGCTCATCCAGGGAGCCTCGCCCAGCCACGCCTTTTTATTGTTGTAGTGAGAACACTTAGGGTGAGTTTCACCCTCGGGCGACATTTTTGTGTGCACCATGCAGCATTGTTGGCTATACACACAGTGAATTTGCCCGGGGCCCAGGGCGTACGGGACATGGACTCACTCCCAGGGGCTTTGATGGCGGTGGGAGGCGGGATTCCTCTGTCCACGGTCGGGATGAGGGTCTAGACCTGAGGCCAGGAGGACACTTGGGTCCTTGTGTGTGTCCCTGTGGCTGCCATCATAAATGACCACACACCGGGGTCTTAAAACAACAGGAGTTTGGCCTCTCACAGTTCTGGAGAGCAGACGTCCAATGTCAAGGTGTGGGCAGGGCCACATGGCGCCCCAGGCCCTGGGGAGGGTCCTTCCTGCCTCTCCAGGTTCCGGTGACCCCAGGACCCCCGCCACCTGCCCGCCCCACACCCCAAGTCCCTCTGAGCCTGGGCCTCCGTGTTCACATGCCTTTCTCCCTCTGTGTCCCCTCCCACGGACATCGGTGGTTGGACTAGGGTCCACCCTAAATCCAGGATGATCTCGTAATTATGTCTGCAAGGGCCCAGGTTCTAAATGATGTCACATCCATAGGGACCGGGACTTAGGACTTGGATACCTGTTGTTTT
>NW_006363584.1:0-737 GCF_000327345.1 Myotis davidii
GGGTTCTGGAAATGTGTACCCCACAGATAAGGGGGGACAACTGAACTTCTCCGCTTGCCCCCATGTAAGCTCCCATTCTATTTAAATGTCATTTTCCAAGTATAACTGATACTAAAATATTGCCTCTCCCTCTTTCCCACACTCATTGTCCCAAATGTGTACTTAGGGGCTAGATCTGTGAGGACCAAACTCTGCTTTTCAAAATAATGTGTTCATAGAACGGGGACTTTGGCCTTAGGGAAGTAAAAACCTCCAAAAAGGATTGGTGTCCTTTCTGTATGTCTCTCCCAAACACCCAGGGATCTTTTATCACAGAGTTCGTTACTGCCTAGCTTTTAATTACAGACTGCAGAGGCTTCTAATTACTCTCATTTGCCTACAATTACCCTAGAAACACCCAGGTAGGCACTTTATTTTTTATTTCAATTGCATAAGCAAAGTGCCTCTTTGCAGCATGAAATTACACCAATTTTAGTTTAAGAATTTCCAGATTCACACTCCTTCCGTTAGGAAAATCCAGTCTTTCTAGCCCCTGCAGGAAGCACATAAACATAGGAGCTTATGGTGTGGGTCTTCTCTGTTAAGGCCTTCCATGACACCCCCTCAGTGTTTTGGATTTTGTGTGTTTTTTTTACAATTTCTGAAATGTGTTTTCCCTTCTTCCACATTTCAAATTCTATATCCCTTCTCCCCCATCTAGTTGCTCAACATTCTCTTAAATGCACACACACACACAC
>NW_006363585.1:0-737 GCF_000327345.1 Myotis davidii
TTTTGGCTTTAGAGGCTTTGGACCAGACTATCCAATGAATAAATTTTAATTTATAAGCTCATACTTTGGTTTTAAAAACCGTCAGAATTCAGGTTCTTTATGCCGGAGTGGAACTTTCTCAAAATTAAAATGAAATCTGCCAGGAAAAATGGCATAGCAATCTGATTGAACTAGTGCTTGGATAGAGCAACTAAGGATAATGCTTCAGCTCTTAGAGAGGAAGCCAAGAAACACAGATGGCTTTAAAGCTAAAGCATTTTGCTGCTGTTGGTCAGGCATCACACACACAAATTAGCACTCTTTAGCAAGTGGTTATAGTGTCACTGAGAGCCATGTACAAGTGATAAAGTATACCAGTTAAATTAGAACTTTTTCTTCCTTCAAATAAAAATATTTGGGAGAAAATTATTTGCAAGGGTGAAGATCTTCGCAGAGATTACTTTTCAAAATTGGGTTACGCACCCCTATGTTCATTGCAGAATTAAGTACAATAGACAAGGTATGGAAGCAATCCAAGTACCCACCAATAGGTGAGTGGTTAAAGATGTCCTACATGTATACAATGGAATATTACATGGCCATAAAAAGAATGAAATCCTTGCCAGTTGCAACAACGTGGATGGACTTAGAGGGTATTATGTTCAATGAAATATGTCAGACAGAGAAAGAACAAATACTATGTAATTTCACTTATATGTCAAATGTAAAGAACAAAATAAACAAACAAAACAGAAACA
>NW_006363586.1:0-737 GCF_000327345.1 Myotis davidii
ACTGAGGTCTGTGACAAGTTCCAGAAACCTGAATTTCTAAGAGTATATTTCTTAACCAAATTAACAATCTATTATGTTTCCTATTGCATTATATTAAAAAGCACAAAAGGTTGCATTTTTTTCTCTCTCACTAGGAGTGTAAGGTAGAACCAGCACTTGTGATGTGTGTCCAAAAGTAGAGTTGCTATAGGAATGCTGCTTTCCCTGTAGGAATTCAGTGTCAGCCTACTATTATGTGCCTTAGTTATAAGCTCATCAGTTTAAAACTTTAAAAAATGCCACTCATAAAAATATTTCATAAAAGTATGAAACATTTACATTTCTATGTATATTTAGTCATGCAAAAGGTATCATCATCAAATAGTTTTCAAGTACACACATACATTTCAGTGACTTAAGTATTTTGCCTGGACTTCTATGATGTGTACCTAAATAGTCTAATGCAAATAAAAGTACAAGTGTTATTCTTTTCAAAAGATGATAAGCATTCAAATATCTAAGCATTTGATGAGGGTTACACATACAATTATAATGAATCTTGAAAAATAAACAGGGAAAAATTGGACAAACTCAGTAGGAAAAAGCAAAATCAGTTCAATTTTATAACAAACCTGGGAATAAGTCTAGGGAAAGGAAAATTTTAGAGACAGTTAAATATGTCTAATACCTAGCAGCATTGCTAACAGTTGATTTCCAATTAATATTCATAGGGAAAGTTAATACACACATTATTTTTT
>NW_006363587.1:0-737 GCF_000327345.1 Myotis davidii
TCTATTTTTGATGTTTAGCTTATATAGCTTTGGCTCTTATTTAAGATATATCCCAGCCTGAGGACCAGTTTACTTAGTTCTCATCATCCATGTCTTTAAAGTGAGATTGTTGTTTTCCTGGTATGTTCTCCACCTCTAGAATTTGTGGAATTCTATGATACAGCCATTGTTTTGCACAGCTCTTCCAATGTGCATTTCAGGGTTTACTTAAGTAAGTGTTAGTAGAGTGATCATCAAATATTTAGCTTCCCCTCCAACACCTGGTGAGCACCTATGTACTTGAAACTTTTAGTCACTCTTGAGGAAATGGATCTAGAATACAAAACTGTGAGTCATAGTCTTTGACCTCTGTGAATATTTAATATATTATATAAATCAAGAAATATAGTATTAAATTCCTTAAGGAAGTTACAAAGACCATTATCAAATACACTAGGGTCTCTCAAACTTCTACTATTGACATGTTGAGATAGATTGATAATGGAGAATTCCCTGCGCATTAATTGTTGTATACTCGGCAACATCCACAGGCAATTAGATGCCAGTAACATACTCCCAGTTGTGACAACCAAAAATGCCTCAAAAGATTGCCAAATGTTCCCTGAGAGTCAAAATAGCCCTGGTTAATAACCATCACACTGGAGGCAAGAAATAACATCTGTCGAATTTTCAGAGAAGGCATATGAGAGAATTTATTGGACCTGGGTCTAAAATTATGAGAGATAAGGCTATAAACA
>NW_006363588.1:0-737 GCF_000327345.1 Myotis davidii
GAGAAATGGGGAGTCTAGTGATGATAAATTGATAATTTATATTTTGCATTAATATATCAGGTGTCCTCTTTCTTTCTTATAATTTGAAAAGTTACTACTTACTTCTCAATAAGTCCAAGGTACTGTTACAAAATTACTTCTTATGGATTCAGAACTTACTTTCACAGATTTCTCATGCCACTAAAAATTCTATCTAGACTAGTGTTTAACAAAGAAAGTAAAACAAAATGTTGAATTTGTTTTTACAATCTGAAGCAATAGGTCCTTTGTTTTAAAATCACATCCACTTACCAAAGTCATTTTTCCTCAAGAGGAGGCTTGCTTTCTCATCTTCCTTATAATGAGAATGTGAAGGGAAGGTTTTTGTGTGTGTATGTGCCATGGTAAAAAAATATACAGATTTTAACAATTTAGGAGATCATTCACAATTTTTTTTCTGAAGGCCCTACAAGAAGGTGAATTTTCAAAGGTAATTTTTTTCGAGTATTTGCTTCAGAGGTAAATTTACTGTTTATAGTAAATACACATCATTTTATTAGTAAAACCTTTATCTTTTTTTCAAGAAGCTAATGTTGACTTTTTGATTCCAAGCTATTATTATTATTATTATTTCTTATAAAGCTGTCAGAATCTCTGCGTGTAAAAGAAAGTGAAAAGGTAGAATCCTAAATTGGTTAGAGGGTGGTGTTCAGTGAATCCACATGGCTTCCAGGCCCTGAGGGAGCTGTGCACCTGGG
>NW_006363589.1:0-737 GCF_000327345.1 Myotis davidii
AAAAAAATAAAAGGTAATAGTGGCTACATTTCAAAGTTGCTCTGAAGACTAGACTATGTACATAAAGCAGCTAGTACAGTGACAGAAATATACTAGGCACTTATTAAATAGATCCCCTTCACCATCTCCGGGCCTCTGGAAAATTAGTCTCCAATTCTATAAGGAAGATGATTTCTCTCTAGAACATAATTCCCCTCTCTCCCTCTCTCCTAACAACCCACTCTTCCATGAGCAAAGAATGAGGAGGCAGCTCTCCTGCTGGGAACGGATTAACATGTACATTTCTGTGCTTAGCAATGGAAACATGTGATTTTCAAATAGATATCTCAAAGACAGATCGCCTATTGCATGCATTTATGCAGCTTGAACTAAAAATCTGGGCACAAATATAATTTGGAAAAACCCTAATCCTTCTATTTTGCCATACAACCACAAAGCCGATGTATCTGCTGGAGACATCCCAGTGAGGAACGCCTGCTAGTAATGAGGAGAGAGAAATATAGTTTTACAGGTGCTTAGACTAGTAGTTTCCAAGGCAGCTTGCCATTATGAGTGATATTTCAGTGTGAAGATCAACTGCAAAGTTGTTCACATCACCAGGTTCTCTTTCTTGGCTATCATATCATAAGACAAAGTCAATGGACCAGATACATGAAAATGTGAATGTTTATGTTTGCAATTTTTACCCTTTCCTCCTATACTGTTCTCCAGTTGATTTATCTTCCCTAATTTAGTGC
>NW_006363590.1:0-737 GCF_000327345.1 Myotis davidii
ATATTAGCTCTTTATTATATAGGATTTTTATTTGCCCTAAAGTGCCATTCTCTGATAACTTTTAAATTCTGTCATGGTGACCTTATTTAAGGGCAGTGTAAGGGAACACAGATGCTAATTGTTCAAAATAGAGAAATCAGCAAGAGTGCACATAGTCAGAATGTTATGGTAGGACTTGAGTTACAGATGGAGAGACAAGTGGATTTACCTAGAATCATTAAATAGATATTATTAAAATTGGAAAGACCTTTAATGATTCTCTGAAGTGTAAGCTCATGACCACAGAAACTCTATTGCTTGCTGTTGTATTTCTTCCATTTTCCAGACTTACACCTTCATATGGTAGATGCATAAAAAACACTTGCTAAATGAAAGTAACCCACCTAAGGCTCTCCTTAATCTGTGAGTAGGCTAATGTTCTAGCATAAATAAGATTATGTGTGATTAGAGCAAGTACTTGAGTTAGAATGCCTGGGTTCAAACTTTGACTTCACCACTTACCACATCTCTTTAAGTGTCAGCTTTTTAATCTGTAAAATGAGTATAGCAATGGCCTCTATTTATCAACATTGTGTGAATGCCTATGCAGCACCTACAGTGTAGTGGACACTAAATGTTATTATGACACAATGACAAGCAATGGCAGAACTGAGCTAGAATCCAGATCTTCTGATTCTCAGTTCAGATAGCTTTCAAATAGATAAGGAAAAGTATATCTTTGTGAGGGGAAAAAAAAA
>NW_006363591.1:0-737 GCF_000327345.1 Myotis davidii
GAGACAGAAAAAGGCAGAGACAGACACTAGAAAAGGCTGTCCTAATTTTTGAGAACATGAACAAGGTAGAATCTTGGAAACGGCAGCCTCTGCGCCCACTAAGCCCCTGGCAATGTTCTCTACATGTAACTGAGAGGCACTTCATGAGCACTCAGCAAAGGATCTCGGGACCACCAGGCGCTGGAAGGGACTCACTAACAAAACAGGTATGACAGCAAAATGCCACCAAAACAGCGTATCTGGATTTTGTGTAGAAAAACGTGAGCTGAATGGCAACACAGGTGGATGCACTCACCACTGACTTCATAACCTCACCCAAAAGGGGTTGAGAATCTTTACCCCTGAGGACATCTCTCCTAAAATGCCAGAGAACTCCGCTTTTAGATCATTAGCACATGCCACTTAAAAACTTGTGGTAAAATATAAGTAACATAAAATTTATCATTTTAACCGTTTTTAATGTACAGTGGTGTGGCATTTAGTACATTCACATTGTTGTGCGACGGTCACCACCATCATCTCCAAAACTTTTTCATCTTCCCAAACTGAAACCGTATCCATTAAACACTAAGTCCCCATTCTGCCTCCTCCCAGTATACTAATACTTCAGTCAACACTGAGTTAATCTAAGAAACAAAATTATGTTTTACTTGGAACCATCATTCTACTTTCTGTCTCTATGAGTTTGACTCATAGGTATCTAATATAAGTGGAATTGTACAGTGTTTGTTCTTTTG
>NW_006363592.1:0-737 GCF_000327345.1 Myotis davidii
TCTGAAATCAATAAAAACATATTTAGAAAATAAAAAGGAACCTGAACACAAAGGGATGATCCTGCCAAGTTTAGTGTGTTTGTCAGAGTTAGAAGGATGCAGGCTGGAGGTGGAGTGGGCACGGGGAGGGAGGAGGGGAAGGAAGGTAAGAGGGCTGTGACTCACTCTGAAAGAACTGGGTTTTCTGACTATAAATTCTCAGGGGCTGGGAAAGCAAACACAAATGACCTCAAATTTAGCTAATAGAGAACATTGATTTCCGTTATGCAGCACAGCCAAATGCATTTAGCTTTGACTTAACTATTGCCAGAAACTATTTTTCACTGAAGCCCTCTTTTTAGGTCACCTTTAAAATTTCCTAGCTGTCCCTTTGAGGGGCTGTATTCATAGATGATGTCTCAATTCTGCAAGACATCCAACTGTTAATTATTCAGCCAATATGCATTTCTTCCTTCATTTTTCAGAGAAATAGAGGAAAAAGACAGACACTCATCCTCCTAGTGCAATTTTATTGTCCTGCGTGGATAGCACTACTGCATGTATAGGATCTTTTTTCTGTCAGTCTGCCTCTAGGCCAACCTGTCCATCAGACATTCATCCAAGCCAAAAATGGTACTTAACAGCAGCAGGAAGACAGTGACCTAATAACAGCAACAGAAAAGATCAAGAAGAAAGTGAATGTTCCTTTGCTAACTCGCCTGGCTTCACTACATTATAGTTATCATTTCATACTGTCT
>NW_006363593.1:0-737 GCF_000327345.1 Myotis davidii
TTGTCTCAGAGGAACCCAATTTAGGTCACTACCTTAATTTGTGCCTCCGGGCTGCAGCACCTTTTGCTAAAAAAAGAAAAATGCGTTTTTATTCTTTATTACATTCTAAAACATATTTTGGTCTCTACAACTACATTAGTATCATTTGCAGATTATCTGCAGGGCAGAGGAATTCTGCTAAATGTGCAATAGGAATCTACCATGTAAAGGCAACCAGGCAAATAAAGCAAGGATCCTGATATGTTTTTGTATGTAATAAGGTCAAGGACTGAGAAGAATTGTGTAAATTCAGCAAAATTCAACTGCTCCACTTCTGTCAAAGTGTTAACAAATTCACACTGACATAGGTACTCAAATTATAAAACTGAACCTGTCAACTGGAGAGAAAAAATGTATTTCTCATTCTTGAAGAAACAAATGTTCCATTTAATAATAGCTGTCAATACCAAATTGGGTTTAATTGTGTCTTTAAAGCATCTATCACAGAGGAAAGAGTAGTAATGTGCAATAGAGTTGTGAGGGGGAACAGAACTTGCCACCCCAATATCTGACTGTTGAACGTAAGGATTCTTTCCGAGAGCACGCAAAGGAGAAGCTCTAAAATTCAAGCAGAGGTTACTCTTTTGTAGGAGAAATTTACATTTTTAAGGGGCATCTCCATTTGTAAGGGGGCCTCTGGGTGGCTTAGAAAGTTCCAGAGGTAGTAGAAGTGAACCAGCTGGGCTGCATGGGCTCAG
>NW_006363594.1:0-737 GCF_000327345.1 Myotis davidii
GAGGAAAGAGACCCAAAATATGGTACTTAAAAACTGGCTTGGACTATCATATTTTGTATGATAGGTGGCTAACTGCCTTCATCTAGACTGCACTTGAGTTTACTGTTCAATTTTACGTCTACAATTTTCGAAAAATATATTTTAAATATTGAATTTGTACAACAGGAAGTATATTAGTAATTCAATTCAGGTATACTTCTTGATTGCCTACCATGTATCAGGCATTAGTTTAGGTATTGGCATTACATCATGGAAGAACAAGAACACAAATAAACTACCTATCTCATAGAGCTAACATTTTATGAAAAGCTATTAGAATGCTGTTGAAATGCTATTCTGATTGACATGTATTACCTTTGTCAATAATCTGTGGTTAATTGTCAGATTGTGTGTTCTCCTTGGTCCAAAATAGATTGTTTCCTTTTGTTTTTAAGAGTGTCTTCAGTAGGTGCCATATAAAGCTTTTCCAAATACATTATTTCTCTAGAAACCCATATTCTAAAGACATGAGAATGATCAAAATTATTTTTAAATTGTTTTTATTCCATGTGTTTGAAACAGACTTAGTGTTAGAGAATAAAAGCAAATTTTGTTGTATCAGCATCCTATCTACTAATTAACATATTTTTACGAGAGAAAGAAGCAAATAGATTCTGGTTTTTATTTTGAAGGAAGAGGTGGAGGGAAAGAATAGAGGAAGAGAAAATGTCCTAGGAGAAGAGAGATGATCAAAAGTT
>NW_006363595.1:0-737 GCF_000327345.1 Myotis davidii
GTTGAGAACCACTGATTTAGGATGTGATTTAGGATGAGAGCCTTTCCTTTTGGTGAGTCATGTAAGAGACAGTTGATAGGTGAGCCAGGGCTTTCATCGGCGGGGCCACAGGGAATCCTGGAAAGGGCCTTGTTTAGGAGAAGGAATATGGTGAAGAAAGAGGTTGGGTGAGAATGGGATGAATCACCTGGAAGAGAGAACCTGGGATAGAAAAACTATTTCAAACTTCTGCTGCTCGAAGTGTGGTCAGCAGACCAATAGCGTCGACATCACTCGGGCGTTTGTTAGAAATGCAAAATCTGGGGCCTGACCTAGATCCACTGAATGAGGATCAGTGTTTTAAAGAGATTCCCATGTCGTCCGAATGCCCATTACAGTTTGAGAACCATGCAGGCTCCCTGGCATTAAGGGCCACAGGGCACTCAGCAGCTGGAAGACCGGGACTGGTGTCTGACTTCCTGTGTGTTTGCTCTTTCAGTTGCCAAATGGATTTTCAAAATCATTGTTTGGGTTTTTTTTATTTTGGCGGGGGCCGGGGGGTGGGGGAGAAGAGTCTGTTTAGAAATAGTCTTAGAAATGCTATTTTATGGACTTGTTAAAACTTTAATAGTCGGAGCTGATTGTAAAGTCAGTCATTTGAACAAATCTAATGGGGACGCATGGCCCATGTGTCCTATCTCTGCTGTTCCCAGGGACTGGAATTTGGGGTGAGGTTGAGATTTTGTAAAAGAGCTCAA
>NW_006363596.1:0-737 GCF_000327345.1 Myotis davidii
TAACTTATTTCCCCAGGTTTACATATTGCAAACATTCCTTTGTCTCTAGTTCAATCTACTCACCTTTTCCTCTTTCATGTTCAGTATTTAGTTTGCAGGCCTTCAATAAATGTTCAGTATTATACTTTTATGATCTTTCTGTAATGACTCACCTATGAAATAGTTTGTATAAATACTAACATTATAAAATGAAAGTTATGTGCTATAGATATAAAAAATATAAAATAATGCAAATCATTTATTCACTATTTGTCTCTACTTATTCCACTATACTCTCTAAGTTATATAACTTCATCAATGATGTTTTTATCTCTAGAGTAATGTTGATCCCCGAGATGATGTGCTTGGACACCCTCCTCAATTTGAATACAGACCAGCATTGAGTAAGACAGAAGACAGGAAAGATTACAATATTAGTGTCCTAAGACATCTTCAGGTCATCTTTGGTCACTTAGCTGCTTCCCAGCTACAATACTATGTGCCCAGAGGATTTTGGAAACAGTACAGGTAAGTTATGAGTGGATAATTTAGTTTTATGAAAACTCATACTAATTTTAAACTTCCAAAATATATTAGAATATATATACTCATTTAATATTTAGTAATATTCTGTTTAAGTTTTTTCTTTATCATTGCCTCAATAGGAGGGAATAAAAATGATCAGAGTCTGGATTTTGTTCATTGCATTCCTGTGCTATTTTTAGTATTTCCTGTTTTCCTTTGTTCCTGTATTTTTT
>NW_006363597.1:0-737 GCF_000327345.1 Myotis davidii
AAAACAAAATCTATTTTAAGGAAATAAAGATAAAAAAATAAAACTACATTGACATGGCACTCTCACTCAAAGCCCAGAGTTTACATTAAGCTTTCCCCTCGATGATAATCTGTGCATTTCCCCAACATTGTAATCACATGAATGGACCACTCCAATACCAAACAGACTAGTTTCACTGACTTAAAAATGTTCTGTGTTCTTCTTATTCATTCCTTTCTCTCCCTAACCCTGGGCAAGCACTGATCATTTTAGCATCTCCATAGTTTTATCTTTTTCAGGATGTCATACATTTGGAATCATTACAGTATGTAGCTTTTTAGGTTGGCTTCATTCACATAGTAGCATGCATTGAAGGCTCCTCCATGTCCTTTCAGGGTTTGATAGTTCGTATTTTTGAATACTGTCTCATATCCCATTGTCTGGATGTACCAGTAGTTTGTTTATTCATTTGCCTCCTGAAGGGCATTTTGGTTGCTTCCAAGTTTTGCCAATTATAAATAAAGCTGCTATAAACACAGATGTGCAGTTTGGGGCATGGACATAAGCTTTCACTTTATTTGCATAAAACCCAAGGAGCGTGATAGCTGTATCATATGGTAAGAGTATGTTTACATTTATAATAAATGGGCAAACTGTCCCCCAAAGTGTCAATCTTTTCATTTTATTACATTATTGGAGTGACACTGGTTAACAAAATTATAACAGTTTCAGGTGCACAATTCTACAACACAACATCT
>NW_006363598.1:0-737 GCF_000327345.1 Myotis davidii
CACACACACACACACACACACACGGACACAGAATTCAAAAAATGGCTTGGCCTGAAGCCTAGGATGTAATGATACTATCATTATCCTTTCAAGTGGGAAATATAGTTTAAAAACAATGATCAGCAGATTATCTGTGCATAAAAATGACCAAAATATTATTTCAGAATCATGAAGGATTATAAAATACCGACCAGAGGACAGTAATAATCACATTCTTTTGTTTTCATTTTTACAAAACCTACAAATCTATTTTAGCACTTAGGGTAAATGGCTTCCAGAGGCCTATGCCATTGAACACTTTAAAAATGTAAATGGCTGCCATTTTATCGAACCATCAATTAGCTTGACCATGAGCTTGTATGGATGCTCAGTTGAATTTACTTATTGCCTTTCGCTAAGAGTTTTCCAGATTGGTTGTTTTGTCTCCCATTATACCGAGTTTGCCATCAATGCATTACACTCAATGTCCTTCCATTGAGATTGTTTGATGGTAACTGAAAACTTCATTTTACAAAAAACTATTATGGAACATTTATTAGAGTATGTTCTTGGACCCCGATAGACATCTGACTTCATGTTATAGTTCTGAGGTTCTTCATTTGGTCTGCACAAAATGCAAAGGAAAGCACTGCATATGATTTGTATTGTCTTTACAAGTCTAAAAGTAATTACACAGTTAGTTGGGTGGTTTACAGGAAAAGGAGTTGTAGAAAGATAATATTCAAATAAAAGTACCC
>NW_006363599.1:0-735 GCF_000327345.1 Myotis davidii
CTGGGTTCCTTGGCTGGTAGGGTCTCACCCAGCCTCTGCCTCCACCTTGTGTGCATGTCCACATTTCCTCTTTGTATAATGACACTAGTCATATTGCATTAGGTTCCACCCTAGTGACCTCATTTTAACTTTATTACCTCCACCAAGACCCTGTTTCCAAACAAGGTCACACTCTGAGCTGCTGGTGGTTAGGACTTAAGCAGACCTTTCTGGGGGGACATCATTCAACCCTTAACAGGGCCCGTAACTCAAAGATGCCCCCCTGATAATGGCGAATATGTTCAGTGCCACAAAGATGTCCATTTGGGCCAGGTAAATACACCCATTTAATGTGATTCTTATGAAAATACTGTTTTTCTGGAGTTAAACAAATTGATTCTGAAGTTGATGTGATATAATAAAAAATCAAGAGTAGTCAGAAAAATGTAAAAAGGAAGGGCAGTGAGGTGGTGGTTGTGGTGGTGGGAGGGCAGGGGAGGAGCCCTACCAGACATTAAAACATGCCCCAAAGCCTCGATGACTTAGAGTGGTGTTAGCTGGGAACATGAATAGCCAGAGAGACCAATGGAACAGAATAGAAAGTCCAGACATTTGCCCAAGTACACGGGCAATCTGGTGCATGATGAAGGTGGCATCTCAAATCACTGGGACATGAGGGACTTTTTAATAAGTGATCTTGGGCCCTGGCCAGGAAGCTAAGTTGGTTGGAGCATCGCCCCGATACGCCACAGTTGC
>NW_006363600.1:0-738 GCF_000327345.1 Myotis davidii
AAATTCCCAAAACAAAGGTTCCCAAGAGTTTTTAGCTATGCAAAGCTTATCATGGCTATCTGCGAAATGAAAAATATGGAGTAGGCTGTGGAGCTCCAAGATGTTCCAACCCCAGAAATTAGCTCCAGGGGTTAAAAGGACAACATGTGACAGACACTGTTGGTTATCTGTCCAATGGCCACCCCTCCCTTCTCCTTGCTAAGGAAATGTCAATTGTATCTAAATATGCCATGTCAATATGCTGAGGGAAATAGGCCTTTCCCATAAGTCTAAGAGAGAACCACGACTGGCTTTATGTTGGGCATATATGGTCATAGTAAGTGTAAGTCACCAAATATTTCTGGCTCTCTGCCCGACATGCACAAGGTAGTATTGCATTTCCTGGCTTTCTTTTGCATTTGGACCAGATCAGGTTTTCAGTTATAATTTATAGATCAGAAATGCAAGTAATATTGGGATTTAATGGATTATATGAAACTCTCTTTTCCCTCTGGCATAGTAACCAGCTAAGTTTAAGATGATGGCTGCTTACGTATCCTGGATCTCTGAATGATGGCGTGGAAAGATATCCCAGCCAATTCAAAATGGACATGGAGCGTCAGCAGTACTAGTAAAATAAACCTTTATTGTTGCAAGCCACTACTGAGATTTTGGAGTTGTTTGTTCCCAAAGCAGGCCCTGAGTGATCCTGACTCATGCAACAGAAACTTCCTAATGGTACCTAATGAAATGAGTGAG
>NW_006363601.1:0-738 GCF_000327345.1 Myotis davidii
TAGAAGGTAACCTTAAGGGCAAGGAAAAGAAAATTCCCAGCCATATCTGCTTCAGCGTTTCTGTCCTACTGTAGAGCTGACTCTTTCGTTTATGCTCTCGCTGTCACAGTCTAGATTCAAACAACATGAATTACTGCAGTAGCCTTCAGTCTTGACATTGTCCAGTGCATCCCCTTATATTCATTTAGAGAGAATTTTCTAAAATGGAAACCTGATTATATCACTCACCTGTCTGAAATCAGTTAAATGTTTTCCAATTAAATGTAGGATTGCACAGTAGTGATTGAAAAAGTTCATTTGGGAAATTCAAGGATGGTTGAGCATCCTTAAGGACACATATAAACTTGGAGGTGGTAGATTTTTTCCTATTCCTGTGGGGTTTAGAGTGTGATCTTGGGGAGACAGGGAGTGGTTGTGACTTGGGGCACTCTAGAATTTGTGAGCAACATTTACAACTGCATGTGTCAGCCCTCATCCAGTCTGGAAAGGTGAATTTCTCCAGCTGCCTTCAGAATTCCAGGTTCAGACACAGAGAGGCAGACAATGGGCTCTCCCCAGGATTTCTGTTTTTCTAGTAGTTTAACAATATTGAGAAACCTGGAAGTTTATTAGCATGAATGTGAAGACAAAGTTAGAATGGCAGGGGAGTGAAACAGAACAATATGTAAGAGTTTGTTCAAATTTATATCATTCCCTGGTATTTAGCTAAGATAATAGCCTCTGATTAGTGTGTGTGTG
>NW_006363602.1:0-738 GCF_000327345.1 Myotis davidii
TAATCAAAATAGAGATAATATGGAAAAACAAATTATAGGAAGATAGTACTCTACAAATCAGTCAGTGTTCATATAGATATTATCAAAATTCACCAGTATGCCATAGGATGGAGTACTAACAACGATTGCAAAAAACATAGCTCTTATCTTGAAGTGTGCCTACCTTTTAAGCTATTTCTAAATTTCATTGGGACATTCAAAGGTCATGTAGAATGTCTGGCATCCCTGTTTCTCCACTAAATGCCTGTAGCATCCCAGTTATTAGAAAAATAAAAAGTACTCTGTACATGTTGGAACCACCATCTGTTGAGAATCATTGATTTAGATAATAGTATGTGACCAAGCACTATTCTAAGTGTTTTATATGAATTAAATTAATCCTCAAAAACCTTATATGGTGAGTTCTCATTATTTTTACAGATGAGGATCCCAGGCAGTCTGATTCTGAAGTATCATCCTATACTGTTTCTCCTTGAAGGTTCTTTAAGAAGCTTTAGTCTTTTTCTTTTATTGAAAAAGATGTTCATATTACCTGTGTGTTCTAATCAAAATCAAACATGTAGGACTTAATAAGGTTGATAGAATTGTCCTTAGAGTCGTGTCTACAAAGTGTTACCTTCTACTTGTGAAGAATTTGTAATTTTTGAAATACTCTACTACTAGTACCAATTCTTGAAACGAAAGCATCATGTTCCTTCTCCATACTTCATTAACCGTTTGGCTGCTGACGTATTTTTT
>NW_006363603.1:0-738 GCF_000327345.1 Myotis davidii
AACAGAAACAAACTCACAGATACAGAGAACACATTAGTATGTATACAGATGGGTAGTAGAATAGGTAAAAAAGGTCAAAGGGATTAAGAAGCACAATTTTCCAATTATAAAAGTAGTCAAGGGGATGGAAAGTACAACATTGGAAATATAGTAAAAAATATTGTAGTAACTATGTATGGTGTTAGAAGGGTACTAGATTTGGGGTTATCACTATGTTGTAAGTAGACTGTATCATCCCTCCCTTTGCCAGATACTTGATATACACTTGAATTCAGATTAACTGTAAGAAATAAACTTCTGATATCATCTGTATCTTTTTATTGCTAGTATGATTTGAACATATTCTATTCAAATTTTAATGAGCTAGATATAAGTCCAAGGTTCTAGAAAGTATTGTGTTCCTTGTTTATATTAGTTACTGATCTGCTTTGGAGGTTCAGGCCCTCATTTAAAACACTACCATTAAGAAAATGTTACTTTTACCTGATCTCTAATAGAGGATAGGTAAAGAAAACACTACAGTATAACCTAGGTTTTCTAACTTAATTTGTTCCAGAAAATTGTTTGAGAAGCAATTAGTTTGAAAACAGAATCAGCCGCAATAAAAGCAAAAGCAAACAAACAAACACCAAAACAAAAAATATTCACAGTACAATCTCTGGAGATATTAACAATTCAAAGTATAACAGTAAACTGATTCATACTTGTGCATTCTCTCCTTTGTTGCCTGAGAGACAC
>NW_006363604.1:0-738 GCF_000327345.1 Myotis davidii
CTACACCTACTTCAAAGGGCCATCGGAGAATGCAATGATGTATGTAAAGGGCCTAATGCAGTCCCAGGTACAGAGCTGGTGTTTAATGAGCAGTAGCTTTTATTGTGATTCCTACCTTTGAGTGTGGTTTCTTTAAGATCTAAACAAATAGCAGTTGAACCCTAGACAGAAAGACTTGGCTGTACTAAAATGACTTGGAGAGCCCACCAGAGGAGGTCATTTTACGTTCTTGGGGTAGAGCAAAGGGAATCAGAGCCTGGTGGCTGTTTTTTTGCAAATATCCCCATACCTTGTTAGGATCCAGCTTGGTTTTGTCTACAGGAGCAGAGTCTTTTATCACTTCCACAGATTCTGCACCAAAGCATTGACTATAAAATCCCTAGGTAAGAGAAACCGACAGATTAGAAAGGTTATTTTAATGTAATGCAAGTCTTCATCTCTCAGAAGTGGAATAAGGTTGGAACAAGTGTAAGGGCCAATTTGCTTACTGATCACTGAAAGTCCCTCTGATATAATGAGGCAAGGTCAGCCTTTCCTGAGACAAAAGCAAAAACATAAGGAAGTGCAGCATTGCAAACCAATACATGCTTCCGTACAGTATGCATGCTTCACCTCAAATGCAACCAGCGCCATCATATTTCCTGAAGCAGCTCCAGGGGTATGGCACTATTCACTTCTTGCCTGTTGTACCCTAGGAACTTGGAGGTCACTAGCCTTTCCATAATGTGACAAACCACA
>NW_006363605.1:0-738 GCF_000327345.1 Myotis davidii
CTGGGCCTTTAGTATTTTATAAAAACCTTCATCTCTCACTGATCTTTAGACATCATAGCAGGGCTGTAATGTTTAAGAATCAACTCACTGGATATTAAAAAAGGTTGTGATTTGTAGTGTTTTTCAAATTTTGTGGTATAGATACTCTATGTTCAAGTTTAGTCTATCAATGGATTAAAAACTAGTCAACAAAATTCCTGAAAATTTAACAATTGGATCTCACATGCTGGTAAATCAGTCCTAGTATATCCGTTGACTACCACTGCCCAATGGGAACATATGCATTTGAAAATTAAACAGAATTTAGCACTGGGTTTTCAAAGACAAGCAGTGACAAACTAAGGTTTTGAAGCTATAAGGGCTAATTTTATGTGTCAGCTTGACTGAGCCTTGGGGTCCAGATATTCAGTCCAACATTATTCTGGGTGCATCTATGCAGGTCTTTCTGGATGTGGTTGTCATCTGAATTGGTGGACTTAGTAAATCACCTTGTCCTTCCTTATACAGGTGGTCCTTATCTAATCAACTGATGACCTGAATAGAATAGGCTGAGTAAGCAAATACCTTCTGCCTGATTGAGCTGGGACATCAATCTTTTCCTGCCTTTGGACTTGAAGTGAAAAATCAGCTCCTCTGTGTCTTGAGCCTCCCAGATATCAGACAGAAACTTACCCCATCAGCTTTCCTGGGCAGGCCTTTGGACTTGGACTAGAGCTATGCTATCAGTCCTGCCTCTCC
>NW_006363606.1:0-738 GCF_000327345.1 Myotis davidii
GAATCAGAATTGTTTGCTCATATGGGTGTAGAAACATTCAGAGATGTTTGTTTAGAACTCTAAAAGGAATATGAATATGAAAAATACTACAAACACTAAAAAAGTTAGGAATATAAATTCACAGGAAGAGAATTTATAGCAAACTTGGTCAAATATCACACTTGGTACTCATTCAGTCAGGAAATATTTAAGAACATATGCGTCTAGCATACTAAGTGAAAGCTTACCAGTCAGTTTTTCATGAAATTTTTTACACCTCTTTTTGGTAAGTAAACAAATAATTATTGAGTACCTTCTAAATGCAAGGCACTGTGAAAGATTCAAAGAGATGGCAACCTCTAGGGACCACCAGCAACTTTAAGAATTATAATGGACATTCTTTAACCTGTGAATTTTCATTTAATCAGATAGCATCACATTAATTCAATGGTCAACATTCCCAGTGTGAATTTTACTTATATTCTTGACAGTTTAACATGATTTTGTGTTCAGGAATCAGCGATATGGGAGATATTTGAAATATTTGGGTAGGGTGGTAGCTGGGTGGTGAGGGCAAGAAGGAGGAGGGAGGAAGGAGAGAATTCCAGTATCCCTCAAATCACACCACCTAACTTGTTTCCTACATGTGCCCAAACCACAAGGTCAGGCAGTACTACCTATGGAACAAACAAAGAGCCTTGTGTGTTCACTACAAGAGCTGAGGTGCCAGTTACTTACCCCTGAGAGGTCAGAAGCTTG
>NW_006363607.1:0-738 GCF_000327345.1 Myotis davidii
CGACCCACAGGTTGAGAACCGCTGTTCTAACCTCTCCAATCTCAGCTCACCCCGTGTTTTATCCTAATACCTATGTTCCAGCCCCACAGACATTTCAGTTCCTCTGACACACGATGCACTCTCCCACCTCAGTGTCTTTGGAGCCCTATCTGCAATGACTATCCCACCAGCTCTGTGTGGTTAATCCCTGCCCATTCCTGTAGGACCAAGCCTTTGGGAACACTCAATTTCCTTCATTATGCCAATTCCTTCATTATTTCCTCTCACAACACCTCGTGTTTTCCTTTCATTGAATTTATGGCAACTAGTAATTAAATCTGTCTGTGCATCTGTTTTATTGTCTCTTCCCCCAAGTAGACCATGAGCTCCAAGAGGAAAGGGATCACTTCTCTTTTCATCACTATTCCCCATTGGCTAGCATAATGCTGGACTCTGTGCTCCTCCACACCCACTCACCTTCCCTGTGTGTCCTTTCAGATTTGTGATGTTCTCCAGGCTTGTGGTGGTGAAAAGGTGAATTACGTTTCCATTGACGGCAGCAAACAGGTGACCTCCATTGCTGAAGGCACACTACAAGGAAATACAGCCAGAGAGCAAGCATGAGAAAAGTAAGCAGTCTCGTTCTGTTACCGTCAAGTCCTCCTTTTCTCAGAGTTGAGGCTGAGCCCTAGCTGCTTTGGCTCAGTGGACAGAGTGTTGACCTTCCGACTGAAGGGTTCTGGGTTCGATTCTGGTCAA
>NW_006363608.1:0-738 GCF_000327345.1 Myotis davidii
TTTTTTAACCTATTTTTACTTAGTGCTGGGAAGTTGAATTCCCCCAATCATGCTAATTTGAGGAAAAATGTGCTTATTGATCCTATAGATTTTACCCTAGGCATTGTACAGGCCAAGAATATTTTTTATTATGTGGCACCTAAATGCACTTTGCATTTTCTTTTTTTGGGGGTTGTTTTTTATGTTTGTACCTAAACAGTACTTGTATTTAATCTCTACTCTTGCTCTCAAACAATTGTGTATCTTTGTTTAGTGTTTTCCTCTCACTTATGAAAGATGGGAATTATAGCACAGAAGTTATCAGTTATTTTATGACATTTCTTAGATTTAGACATCATTAACTGAGAAAAACAAAGACAATGTTGATACTAAAATTAATTTATATGAATAGTGCTTTAGAACTCCCAAGTACTTTCTAGACATATATTTAAAATATACACAAGTGATATTTTTTCGCATAACTAAGATTTTTTATTTATTTATTTTTTATTTTTTATAACTAACATTTTTGAAAAGTTGTCAAGTCTTGCTTTAGAGACTAAAATGAGATCAGGGGTTGGGGGTGGGGGGCCTCTTTAAAGGGTTGGTGTCTGGTTCCACTTGTTTCAGTTCCAGATGTATGGGGACATAGCATATTAGGTACTTTTACCAGTATCATTTTGAATATGCAAATATTAAAAAATACATTTTAGAGGCAAAACAAAGTAATTCTTTTTTAAAAAAATTATTATTCATTTA
>NW_006363609.1:0-738 GCF_000327345.1 Myotis davidii
TTTTTTTCTCGTAAAGTAGAGAATATATTACCATTTATTCATTCTTGGGTATTACAAAAGTATTACAGTCCACCAGGTTTCTCTAAAGGAATAGATTTACAAAAAGAGAAAATTCATTTTAATGATTAATTTTAAATCTTGTATAAATCTAAGTAACAGCAAAACACACCAATGCTATGCTTCTTTGGTTAAATGACAGGCAATTACCTTCAGGAAAGAGGTTAGCATTATAGAGGGCAGGGAGAAAGAAATAGATTTTATTAATTTTCCAAAATGTCTTAAAAATGAGAAAGTGGCCACTTTTCAGAGGTGTCACATGTCATGCTTCTTTACTAATTAGTATTTTGATTTGTTGTGTCTACTGTTTTTGATTTAAAAAGGAAGAAAGTAAAAAATGAAACGAGTTACTTATATTAGACTTGAGAAACCTTGGTTCTAATTCTGTTTATATTTAGTTTCATATTAGAATATCTAAACAGCAATAAGAATTTTTAAAAATATAAACAAATGTGATGTCATTGGCATAAATTGTATAATGTGCTTTTATGTAAACACTACATCCCTAACGTAGATATTTTATAAATGAAACCTTTGACCACCTTCATTCATTCCCACCCACTTTACCTCTGGCAACTACCAATCTGTTCTCTGTTTCTTTGAGTTTAACTTTTTGAGCTTCCATCTATGAGATCATACTCTGTTTACTTTTTTCTGTCTGACTTATTTCACTTAGCACAA
>NW_006363610.1:0-738 GCF_000327345.1 Myotis davidii
TTGTGCATGTTTGTAGGACTGGGAAAATATGTCAAGCCTAAGTTCACTTGTTTACAAAAATGTTCTCTGCCATGGAGAATTGCTTAGGAAACAACCACCATCACCATTTATTGAACCAACTCTATCCAGCCTTGTGCTAAACCCTTCACATAGGTTCTCTCATAAATCCTCATGACCACCCTGGGAGGGAGGTATTGTCACAGCGATTTTATATCTGAGAGCACTGAGGCCCACAGAAGTGAAGGAACAAATCCCAAATGTCAGAGGTCCAATGGCTAAAACCCAACCAAACCTATTTCTAGGTGACTCAAATTTTCTATGTTCCCTTCTAATTCGTCATATTTAGAGGTGACACCACTGAGGAGGTTGCTTCCTGAGCTAAACACCTCTCCATCAGCCACCTCTCAACAATATTTAGAGGCCAGGATGTCTGTGAGGTGTAGGTGGTGAACGTACCGGAAGTCCTCCTGCAACATAGAGTTCATGGGAAGGTTTTCATTGTAGTAAGAAAACAGCCATGGAAACTGCCAGGTATGGGAACACTGGTGTGCCCTACAACTGAGCAAAGGGTCTACGGTTGTGGCCTGAGTTTACGAAAGGGCTGTCTTTCCTTCTACTTTCACAGGAGCCTGTCTTTCTAGGAAACACGGCTTTACTATGCAGTGGTATTTTCATGTAGAAATACAGGAAAAATGCACAGGAAGAGCTGGTGGAGGGCCAAGAATGGCATGGAAATGC
>NW_006363611.1:0-738 GCF_000327345.1 Myotis davidii
TAACTCCAGGCATTAAGTGACCCATTTCGTTGTTTCTGAGGCCAATAATTATTCTTTTCTTTTGGCATCTGGCAGGCTGGGGATTTTTATTTAATTCACAAACTTACAGCTCATGTTGAAGTAATTTATGCTGAGAAGTGATTTTTCCAGCCAGTTGTTCAAATTTTTCAGTTAACGGTCAACATTCGATAGAACGTTTGAACAGGTGTACTGGGCTATAGATTGTCAGTGTAAGACTTTGCTCTTTTAGTCTACCTTTCCTCCTTCAGAACCGTAGGATTTCCTGAACATTTGTTCAGCGTTAACTAAGACAAGTTTAACTGTTACCTTCCCATGTCAATGACTAATGCACTAATACCCAGCTTTGGTTCTCCTTATTCATACCTCCCTCTTCTTAAACTGAGACCCATATCTGTTTTAAAAAATGTGAACACTAGGAAGACTTTACTCAGTGATGACTAACTGGATTTTCTTTGCTGAGTCTAACCTTGAAAATCATTGATAATTAAATTCCACAAACAAAATTAACTGTATCTACTAGTAGTTACAGATTTTTCCTCATCAAACTTTTGAACAAAACTACTTAAAGTATAAGGTACTAGCTAGAAATCCAATCAGAAAGTTAGTGCTAGTTTACCTCTGCATGTTCATAACCCATACAAGTAATCTATAGTCACATTTAAAAATATATAAGCTCTATAAGAGCAGAGATGTTTTTCTCTCATTTTCTGCAGCAGC
>NW_006363612.1:0-738 GCF_000327345.1 Myotis davidii
CACTGCTTTGTCTAAATCTTGAGAAAGGGCCGAGGGGCTGACATCAGAGACAGGGGAGGAACAGGGTTTGAAATGCTCACTTCCCAAGGTGAGAGGTCAAAGGGGAAGGCCCTGCTCACATGCCAGCAGGATGAGGGTGCTGGGCCCAGGGGGACACGGAACGGGGCCAGAGATGGGACCACGGATAAGATATGCTCAGACTGGGAATGGGGCAAGTCACATCAAGGGACCAACACAGCTGCGTGGTCGTGAACTTGGAATCTGGAGTCAGACCAGGAGCTACTCCCAGTCCCCACAGGACAACCTGGCTGTCTTTGGGCAGATTCCTTCACTTCTCTGCAACTGGGTTTCCTCGTTTCTAAAATGGGAACCGTAACAGAACGTAGCTTGAAGCAAGAACTAAATATGCTCCCGCAGACAATGGACTGAGACCAGTGTGAGGCTGCCCTTGATCAGCAAACATGCCTATTATTTTCAGGTCGCAGCTGTTAGAGCTTCTCCCCTCTGCCCCCAAAGGGCTGATGTCTTGTTCTTCTCACCTGGACGTCCCCAGAATGCTGTGCACAGACCCGGGGGTGCAGGGGGGCTGGAGAAGGGTCCGGAAACATTTCAGGAGAGGTGTGGAAGCTGAATTTCCTGAGCCCAAGAAACCACCGAGAGGTGTGCCTGGGGTGAACCTGGCCTGTATCTGCCTGTCGGGCTCGTGAATGGGAGCTCAGGGGTGCCAAGCAGTGAGGG
>NW_006363613.1:0-738 GCF_000327345.1 Myotis davidii
GTAGGGAAAAAGTGAAAGCATTCTGATTGTACTACTAAAGTCCAAATATTCCTTTATCGCCCAATAAACACCCCCACACCAGCACCGGGGCAATGAGGTAGAACAGAGGTAGAATGTTGTCTTCCATTTTGCAGTTTCATCAAACTATAGAATTTATGACTTATTTTCCTTTGAAGAGAGTTCTTGAAAGTGATTTTCATATAAAACTATCCCAAATAGAATATTAAGGGCAGGATAGCATGAAGAGAGTGATTTTTTCTCTGAAAGTTTCTTCAACTTCTAGATGTCCATAGATCATGAATCACAATACATACAGCTGACAACTGCAATATTCTACATCGAATTTTATTAAATTATTGCTTGTTATTGATCTCCAAAACTCAGACTTTCTCTCTCCAGTCCACCTCCACCGTCAGTGCCCACCATGTCATACCCAGATTTCTGCAGCAGCACCGAGTTGCTCTGCCTGCCGCCAACTCTCTTTTCCTCCATCCAGCCTGTGCACTGCTCACTCCTGAACCAATCCTTTTAGAAATGCTTCCATCAACCCTAATGCGTGATTTTTAAGACTGCCTTTCACTTGGTTTGAATTGAATCGGTCTGGCATAATTTACTCATCACAAAATCATATATTTTTCCTGTTAAGACTGTTCTCTTTATCAAGTTTTGGGTGTAACAACTCCTTCTTCTAGATTACAGAAGGAAAAAGAGGTGTTTTTCTTCCCCCACACTCTTCAA
>NW_006363614.1:0-738 GCF_000327345.1 Myotis davidii
TGAGTGTGATGAAAACATCAGTCGTGGCACTGGAATTTTTAAAAAATGAAGCAGATTGCCCACGACAGATCACGTGAAAGACAATGTTCTAGTCAATGTCATGATTAAAATAAATTCGAGTCTTAAAACACGAAGCTGATCTCATTACCCACTAATGAGCTGTGACCTGCAGTTTGAAAAGTGCGGACAAGTTCAGCCCGGAGCACAGTAGCACCAGATGCTCTGGGCAGCATCTCCCAGCACCGAGGGTTTCCATGGCGACACGGTTTCCTGTTCAGGGTTCTTAGCAAACCATCAGAGATGAGTGGATAAACTAGAGATCAGAACCCGTGATCTGACTTCTGCCCCCTCCTCTGCCCCATCCATCACCGTGTCCCACCCAGGCCTCTGCTCCCATCGCACCCGACAGCGTGCCTTCCAGAACTGGCCGTGTGAGCTCAGCCTTTGCAGGTGAAGTTCTCTCTGCTGGGAATGATGGCAGTTCAGTGCCACCCACCTGCAAACACCATGTTATTCTCTGAGGTGCAACCCAGATATCATCTTCCCTGTGCCCGGACCTGCTTCCTCTTTGGTCCTCTTTCCCCAAGTCCCCAAAAGCAATCATCACACGACACGGCCATCACACGCCTGCACTGTCTATGTCAGGAGACAGGAAACGCCCTGAGGGCAGTGCCATCTTTGGTTCGTCTTTACATCCTGGTCTCACTAAGGCAGTGGCTCTCAACCTTCCTAATGCCA
>NW_006363615.1:0-738 GCF_000327345.1 Myotis davidii
AAAGATGATAGTGGTTTGGATGGAGTATGGTGGTAACATGATGAAAAAATAAGTGGATTCAAAACACATTTTGAAGGTAGAATTGCCAGGCCTAGCTGATGACTGAATGTAGGATATGAGGTGAGAATGGACTCATAGGTTTTTCTTGTTTTAGCAAACTCAGAGTGAGAATAGGGAGAGGGCATGCAAGAAATCCATTGATTGATATGGGGAAAATGATGAGAAACAGATTTTAAGAGCTGGTAATTGAGTGTGGGTGGTGTGGATAGCAATCACAAATTTAGTTTTGATGTTTTTGGTGGTGAGATTTAAAGGCAACAAGGAAGACATGTCCAGGAATCTGTATGATATGCCAGGGAGAATGTCAGAGTAGAAGTCATGAGTGTGTAAGTCATCAGCTTGGAGATGATATTTAGATTCATACAATTGGAAAAGATCATATAACAGAGGATCTAAAAGAAGAAGAGACAGAAATCATATACATTGATATATACAAACATGTGATTGTTACAATACATGTTTTTAAGTTAAAGACCATTACTTTTTGTTTAACCAAATACTAAGTGTAACTCTAGAAATTCATGGTACAGAAATAGTTCCACACAATAGACATTCAGTGCTATGTGTCATAGATTTTATTTTTAAAGCTATCACGTAATAGATGGTTTATGTTTAATTGACAGTGGCCTAAACTGTTTATGCATGTTTCTATAGTTTTTATATAACATGGGTACATAG
>NW_006363616.1:0-738 GCF_000327345.1 Myotis davidii
GCAGTGCAAATGCTACTCTCTCAGTCCTGGATTCCTCAGCCTCCTCTATGACGCTCAGAGCATCTGTCACATTCTGGTTTGTTTTCTGGTCCAGTGGATGCCCCTGAGCACCATGATCAAAGGCCTGTCCATAATAGACACTCAATAAACATCTGTTAAATTGAAACAGGAAAGTTATCACTTCCTGGATCACCCAAATGGAAAAGTAGAAATTTCATCAGTCTTGGGATCATAGGTTAAGCTGCTTAAAAATTAATCAGAAGTCTGTCGACAATATCGATAGCCATGTCCAGAGACAACATCACAAACATGGACAGAGACACAATCTGTCCAGCTGGACATCCTGAAACTATGCTAGGGGAAAAGGAAAACCTGTTAGGGCAAATAATCTAAGCAAAGCAAACACTACTATCTCAACTTTCCCCTCAAAATCATTTCAAAGTAAGTGCTAGCAACAAACAAACATCTCCTCTACACATTGTACTAAATATTCTACATAGAGGTCTAATTTAATATTGTCTCATGGTTTACAGCTCTTTCTTATTCCTTCTAAATTGGATGAAGAATATGAACTTTAAGTACATTTACCATATATGAACAGGATACAGTCATCAGACATAACTGCTAATTATTCAGGGTCTGCTGAACATCTTTAGTGAGTCCTAATTACTCAGATTTTTAAAAACACCTATCTGGCCCTACCTGGTTTGGCTTAGTGAATAGAGTGTCAGCCTGTGG
>NW_006363617.1:0-738 GCF_000327345.1 Myotis davidii
AAAAAAGTACAATCTAGGCCTTGTCCTATTCAGCCAGAATGCACAGGGATGCTCAGGGCTCACGGCAGATGGACTCTCTGAATAGCCTCTTCCCTTAGGAAGCCTCATGAGTCCCATGTGACAGGGACCGTCTGACAGGAACCTTGGGAGGGTACCACTGCTGCTCTGCCCAGTAAAGACAGGAAAACACTGTCAATTTTTAAAAGAAAAATACATGTATAGAAAGGTAGATTCTGATATGCTCTTTTCACCCCCAAATTGACTTTCTTGTGTACTTCCTGGGGAACAGTGTACCTCATTGGAGACCTCTGCATAGGAGGAGTAATCTCACTGTTTATATTTGTTGGGCCAGTAAACAACTCTTGGTGCACCAGAATTAAGTTCTTGCTCTTCTGTCTCTTTTTCTTTCTTCTATGTGTTTTTTTTCAAATGAGGTTTAAAAAGCTCTATCATGATTTCTATTCCTTCAAGAAAAAAAATTTAATATTGCTATTCAAAGAACATTTAAAACGTGCATAATATCAGGATCAAACACAGTACTTTGTAACTGAACAAAGTTTAAGAGAAACTTACCGTATCATCATTACTGTTTCATTATCCTATGAACCTGGATCTCTGCTGGACCTTAGGCAAACATTGTGGAACTACTGTATAGATAGAACACAGCAAACATGGCCAGGAGCCAGCTGCAAGTTCATCGGTGTTGTAGCATGCGACAGAATTGTATTCCTTTTTAAG
>NW_006363618.1:0-738 GCF_000327345.1 Myotis davidii
AACGTGCAAAGGGGCGGCCTGCAATAGTTCTAATAGTGTTATCTTTTAAATGTGCTATTGCTGTGCATTCTAATTTCAGTGAACATACGGGGTTAATTTGACACATTATAAAGCTTTCTCTGGCAGAGCACCACCATGAAAATGACAAACAGAGAAACACCTGCTAAGTCTCAGGAGGGACCTACTGAACGCCACAGTCTTGCCCTATTTACCTTCCCAAGGAGCTACCTTTGCCAGCAGCACAAAATGAGTCGTAGCCATCAAAGAACAAATGACTGTGAGAGAAAGACAACCTGAGAGAGGGGAAAACAATGTTGTCCACCTTGAATACACAGGAGGGCTTCTTCAAGAACACACGTGTTGCATAGCAGGTTGACCCTCAGACGGTGGCCTAGGTCAGCAGGACCTGGGGCAATCCCTGGGTAGGTCTGGCGGTCAGGGAAGTTAAAGCTGCCTTCAGGGCACTTTCAATTTAGGCATCACTTTTCCTACCACTAAGGATGAGAAAACAATGCTATTTGAGTTCAACTTTTTCCTTCACTTTATTTTTTTCTTGTTTCCTTTGTTCCTGTCCATCCAGTATATCCAAGAGTGATTCTAATGTCTGGGGATTTCTTTATAAGGATGTTGCTTTTCTGGTCTGACCATGCACTACCTTTTCACAATCTTACTTCATTTTCTAGGTTTCAGGAATGACTATGCAGAATTTATTGTTGTTGTTAATCCTCACCTGAGGAT
>NW_006363619.1:0-738 GCF_000327345.1 Myotis davidii
AGATGGGAAGAAATACAGGCACAGCAGTTCTATAACGTATCTGCAGCACCGATGGCCCACTTGGTCCAAAGACAAGAATTTATAATTAAGGTCCCATTTATGATTTGACTAGTAGGATCTGAATCACATATTTACCATGGTTTTTACTGGTGAAGTCCATAGTTGTATTTGGGATATGGGTGTTCTGTAAACATATGCTACTTTTTGGATTATAGATTTCCCCTCTCTGCCCCCTGTTTTTGTTTATTTGCTTTCTTTTGTTAATTTGTTTGTGATGAATTTCAGTAAACAGATATATTTAAATTACTATAAACCCAGTATTATTAAAATAAGTTATTATTACATATCATATTTACTTGTGCATTATTCCACTGAATCCAGCATAGTCTCACCATGTCTTTATCAAATTGGAAAAGAAATATATTAGCATTTGGCCTATAACATTTCTCTTGTTAAGATGTTATGTTTATCATCAATAGTAGCTTCTTTAAAGGTTTTATCAAAAGAGTTGAAGAACTGTGAAGCTGAATGAAGCCACTTGCTAAATCTAAAGGGAAGAGCCGTGAAGCACAGTTCACACTTGTCCTTCTTCTAAGCCTTTGGATGTTTGGCCTTTGAAAGTTTTGCTTGTCAGTGATGCCTACTTAATTCTCATTTTAAGGAATGATTTAGTTTTATAATTTTCTATCCCTTTACCATGCAAGTATTCATTTAAGTTAAAATCTGGTATCATTTTAA
>NW_006363620.1:0-738 GCF_000327345.1 Myotis davidii
GGTCACCCCCAACTGCCCTCCACTGCTGGCCTGCTCACAAAACTGAATATTTGTCCATGGAAAGCTCTCCTGGTGCGCATGGTGTGGGCACCATCCCTGCTGCTGCCTTCCTTCCAGGGACACTGCTTCCTGAAGTGTAGACTTGAAACATGCCTACAATCTTGGGAAGTGAAAAGCAAGCAGGAGATTGCTGAGAGGTGAACACAGCAAGGTAGACTACCCTCATAATGACACAGGAGGTGACATATGTCATCTGCTACTGTGACCTTTGTCTCCCTCCTGCATCACATATTATTCTGAAAAAAGAACACAGTTCAAAGGAGAAACAAAATTGAGCCATCAACCTGGGACACTATTCAGTGACAACCAGCTTGTTTACAGCTCTTTCTCTAACAGGAAATGCTGTTGGACATTTTGAATTATTTCTCTTGCCTCTCTTTCAAGTAGATAACTCCAGTAATTTGGAGATAACTCTGCTGTCAAACTTCTTACACTTCTTGAAAGTATACTATACTTAAATGGAGAAAGAAGAAGCAGCAATTACTAAGAACCTACTAATTTCCAGGTATTTTGGTGGGTCATGTGACTTAGGGAAATATAGACATGGGAAATAGACTTAGGGAGGTCACAGTCAAATTGGTTCAAGTAAACTAAGTAGTGCTAAAAATTGCATGGACATGTATATGTGATGAACAGACAAGGTATTATGGGATGAGACTAGACATGCCATGGACTCTA
>NW_006363621.1:0-738 GCF_000327345.1 Myotis davidii
ACATAATGTAAATGCAAACTAGAAGCCTTATAAATGTTCAAGAAAGTACTCTAACGTTAGAAATGACAGAATTCTTAAATAGAATGTAAGAAATAATCCATGAAGCAAACCAGAAAAAAACAATTTTGAGAAGACAAAGGGTAACAGAAGTCAAGTAGTTACCAGATGAAAGAGAGTGACACTGACATACATATTGTTAGATCCAGAACAAAAAGAATTTACGGACACTGACTAAGAAGAGGAGTCGTGTTAAAGTTTGAACCTGGACAGGAAGAAATGGAAGCCTCATGATGAGGAGGATAATAATGACACTGAACCAATTAAGTATCTACCATACTCCTGATTCTATGCTGAACACTTTACCTGCATTAAAATGGCATAACCCCATGAGGTACATACTATTAGAAAATAGAGATATGAACAAGTCAAGAAAATTACATAAGGTCACTCAGCCAGTACAAACTAAAGGACTCAAACCATTTATGACTGCAAGGCCCATTCTCTTAAGCTACAGTATAATCCATACCTACAATGGATCCTAGGGTCACTTTAAAGTTCTAGCAAAACTCAATAAAATGTTTCTGAAGGCACTTTATTAACTGAATTAACTCGATGCACTAAAATCCCTTGGAGTGCCTCCATTCATAAGCACACTGAGAACTAAGATGGTACTAAGCTTAGAGCTAGGGATAAAAAACAGATTTAATCTCTGTCCTTGGTAAGTGGCATCTACTGTAT
>NW_006363622.1:0-738 GCF_000327345.1 Myotis davidii
GCCTCAGTTGCCTCTTCTGTGGAATGAGGATATTGGTCCTTCTCTCATAGGAATTCTCAGAATTAACTGAGATAGTAGGGAAGAAACTTTGTAAACACTAAGTTCCTAAACAAACATAGGATTTAAATATTTGGAAGGCTGCCACATGAGTGAAAAATTCAATTTTTTCTTTGTGTCTCCAGAGAACAAAATTAAGTCAATGGATAGAAATGACCACATGCAGATTTCAGCTCATCAGAAGGAAGAAATGGTCTAATAATCAGAACTATCCATCAGTGGAATGGCTGCCTTTCAAGGGTAACACTTAATACAAGTATGCCATGGAAGGAATTCCTATTTTGAGTGAGAGGGTGGATTGAATAACTTTTAAGGTTTCCTTTTTACTTTAGAATTCAACAATCTAATAGTCAGGACAAGTGAAGGAGCTGAGAGAGGGCATTTGTGACAGAGAGAGTAGCATGAACAGAAATATGGAGCAGAAATGAGTATGGCATGTGTGGGTGACCATGAGGAAATTCCAGAAAAAAATGAATGGACTGTTTGGATTGATGATGCAATGAAAGATAAAGATAACTAATACAACCTGTGTGCCAGAGACATGTGGGTGATTTCCAGCCTTACCCTCCAGTGGAGGGGAGATTGTTGGCCCCAGGCAATTTACTTAATCTGTGACTTTCAATTAATTTATATATAAAATGGGGGCTCGCCCTGGCTGGGTGGCTCAGTTGGTTAGAGCAG
>NW_006363623.1:0-738 GCF_000327345.1 Myotis davidii
TAGCATATTAGGCTTTTATTATATAGGGTGATAAATGCCACACTACATTTACATATCAATTGCCACTGAGCACAGGGTTTAAAAGTTGTCACAGAGATGACCACTTTGAACTGGGCTTTGAAGGATGAATAGGAGTTTGTCAGTTTAACCAGTAGGGGGATTCCAGATCCAGGAAAGTTCATGAGCAATAGTCCACAGGTTTGAGCATGCATGGAGCATTCATGAAATAGCATGGAGTGGGGGGTGGTGGCACATAGGGGACAGGGGACTAAAGCGGGAGGTGAAGTTGAAAGGCAAGATGACAGTTAAGAGAGCCTGATTAGTTAATCTGAAGAAATTAAATAAATAAGAGTAAGAGGGAGGGAATCTGGAACATTTTCTGGGACCTGGGAAGCACTAATACTATATGGGAGCCTGTTGGGAGAATCTTGGTGTAGTTGGGAAATACAGACTGCAATTCTGGTTTTGATTAAACCAAGATTATTGGATGGTAGATTCCCCATGAATGATGTAGGAACTGGACCCCAAGTACCTCTCTGCCTTTCTCTGGTCTTAGGAATCTCAGACATAATCTAACATAATTCTGTAATGGTGCCACCCATGCCTTTAGGATGTGGTGAGGGGGACTGTTATAATTATTGAGTTATAATTATTGGTCTCTGCCTGAGTACCTTTATAGTAGCGACTATTTCATTTTATTTTCTTCTCTAGCTCTCCAGGAAACGTTGGCCAAGTCAG
>NW_006363624.1:0-738 GCF_000327345.1 Myotis davidii
GGCCTGATCTCCACAGGCCACCCTGAGGGACCCGACCTGTGCATGAATTCTTGTACTGGGCCTCTAGTTTGTTTATATTTCAGTCCAGAGCACCTTTTGTTTCTCTAGATGTGTCACCTTTAAAACTCCCTGTGGATCAAGATGCTTTGGCCAATCCTCTAGCCTTACTTGTCTTAATGGTCATTGCAGCCTCTTGTCGTTTGTTATTTAATCACATGGTTTGGGCTGTTGTTACTTACGTATGGGTTAGAGAAGGGGATAGGGATTTCATTATCCAGGGACATGAATAAGCCAAGATCTGTGACCTACTGTCAGCTATGGTCTACAGAGACGATTCAGTATGAACTTGTCAGTGATGCTAAGAAGTGGTGCTTCTCGCACCAATGCATTTCCAATGATTCAGGTAAAGGGCATATTCTAATCTGACACATTGTATCAAATAAAGCATCCTGATTTCCTCAGCCTATTTAGACCTTCTAAATATATTTCAGTTATTTATCGCTGTACAATAAAATATTTCTAAAATACCTAAAGTATCAGCATTTATTTTAAATAGCTCTGAGTTTCAAGTATTTGAGAGGATTAAGCCAAATAATTTTAGATTCTGGTCTCTCAGAAGATTGCAGTCAAAAGGCCATGAGATTGATTCTGGTCAAGGACACATACCTTGGTTACAGGCTCCAACCCTGTCCTTGGTTGGGGTGAGTGCAGGTGGCAACCAATCAATGTGTCTCTCTC
>NW_006363625.1:0-738 GCF_000327345.1 Myotis davidii
ATAAAAATATATTTTAAAAAAATAATAAAAATAAATAAATAAACAAGATATTCTCAAAATCCCACCCCCCACATGGGAAAGGCCCACTGCCTTTAGTAATATTTGTGTAAATGTCCAGGAGATTCACGTTAGCAGTCACCTCTGGTGTCAATTTCATGCCCCTGCTGAGCACCTAAGACGGAAGGGATTCTGTTCTACATCACACGACAAACAAAAAATCCCATATTAGCCTTTTCTGTTCTTCAAATCCTTTCTGTCACCCTGACAGCAAAACTGTCTAGCTTGTTTTGCCACCTCAGTTAACTAACTGTCTTGTTGGCTGATGGCTCCCCGTCTGTTTACCTCCTCAGCCCCCACCTATTCCCAGCTCCCAGGTCTTTCCACTCATAGGACAGATCTGCTTTCCCAGCAGCTGCTAAATAACTTTAAGCCCAACTTTGCACCTACCCATTTAGGTGTTCTACTTAACAGAATGGGTATCTGAATACTTTTAGCAACACATACTGACTAGATTACAATTTTTAACAGGTCTCAATTGAGGGGAATGCTGCCCCCTTGCGGGAGGCGGCGGAAGGCTGGAGCTGTATAATGGAACTGTGGTTTCCCCAATATTATGCCTTCAGATTTTAAATCCTCTATCTAAAACACATGATACCCCAAACTTGATTGGGAACTTCAGTACTATTCCACCCTTAATTAGGACCTTTACATGGATTGCTAAGGTACTACTAAACTTTG
>NW_006363626.1:0-738 GCF_000327345.1 Myotis davidii
CCCCTACTGGGGATTGAGCCCGCAACATGGGCAAGTGCCCTTGTCCGGAATCTAACCGGTCAACTGACCCCAAAGAGCTTACAGCCAAGCTCACCAGAATCCTCAACCTAATCTTTGCCTACCACTGGGATTCAGAGAACCCAGGCAAGTGAAGCAAACTGGTGGCAAAGACCCACATGAAGGCTTTTTAAATGAGGATCAAAAAAAGAAATCTCCTGACAAAGAATGTATCCAAAGGAAATAGAACCAGGAAAAAAGTCAAGACTCGTAAGGGATCCTTAGATTATTGAAAAAAAGAGATAGTTTGAGAGTCGGTATAATCTCAAACTCAACTCCAACTGGAGTCCCAGCAACCTCCCTGCCCAAAGTGTGTATAAATCCGATGGAAGACTCAATGCCTCTTTTGACTGGTTGGTTTTTAACAATAACTATGTATTTCTTTTACGGTAAAATAATAATGTTTTCTTACAGAAAGAGGGGTTATGGTGGTGGTGGGCTGCAAGGTGAGAAGGGGCCCTTGGTGAAGATTCTCCTCGGACGCAGAACCTCTCCTCTAGTCAGCTGTCACCATCTTGTGCTCCGTGGAGGCACCACATTCAAGCTTGGAAACAGCTGTTGTCATTCCACTCCCCGCATTCTGCTCCCTCAGCGACATCCTCCACACGGGTGACAGCAGATGGCCGCCCCCATCATGATGGCAGCGTTGCCATCTGTCAGTCTTCTGCAACCATTTGTGAT
>NW_006363627.1:0-738 GCF_000327345.1 Myotis davidii
GAGAAATGATGGAATATTTTGACAGTGGAGAAGCATGTCACCTGCTCAAACCATATTTGCTTCTAAGGATATATACATAGTTATAATGAGTGAGATCACTAGTAAGAAATTCACTGTGAGGCAATATTGTACTTAATTTACTTGAGAATTAAAAACAAATTATCCTCTTCTCTGTAATAAGATTTTAATTTTTTCAAGCTGTTAATGAACCAATTAAACAAAACCATTTATTCTAATGCATGACAGAAACTATACTGTTAGAAACACATGCCAGGGTAATACTTTTAACATATACAAACAATTGCTTTACATGTGCATAACAATCACTCCCCTAAACCAATGAACTATTATCTTTTCACTGATGGTGCATAAACAATGGTGAATCAAGCTAAGGATGCCACTAGCATGAATCAAAGCAGGGGCACTGGATTTTACTCTTTACTCTTCACTGACATCCAGTCACAGTAAATAAAATGCAGTTTCACTTAAGGATGTCTTTGATAGAACCATAAAATTAGTTAATTTTTAAAATCACTATCTTTGAGTATATCCCATTTTAGTATTCTATGTTATAAAGGAAAGTATGCATAAAGCATTTCTGCTGTTTATCAAAACATCATGGAATAATGGTATCAAGGAAAAGTACTTAGGAACTAGCCACTCTTCATGAAACACTATTTTTTACTTGTCTGAATGACTGCAGACAAACTATTCAGAATTGGGTCTGACTGATATTTT
>NW_006363628.1:0-738 GCF_000327345.1 Myotis davidii
TTATACAAATTATACTCTCAGGTCACTATGGAATTAAAATACAAAGGAATTTGATAATAATGGAAAGATATCTGGAAAATCCTAAAAAATATGAAGATTAAACAAAGTACTTTGAAATGACACCTGGGTCAAATTTAAAAATATATATTTGAATTAAATAAAAATGGAAATATAAATAGTCAAAAATTGCGGGATACAGTGAAAGCAGTATGAAAATTTATACCATTGTGAATGCACATTTAAAGAATAAGAAACTTCTCAAACTAATAATGTATCCTGAAATATTTTGAAACTAGTAAAGGGAGAGGAAAATTAATCCAAAGTAATAAGAAAAATAAAAATTAGAACTATTTTTATTTTATTTATTTAATGAAAGTGAAAAGTTAAGCAAAATGTTGATTCTTTGAAATGATAATGAAGTTGATAAACCTCTAGACACGATACTAAGAAAAAGAGAGCATACATGTTATTAATATCAGAAATGTAAAAGTGGTGATCACTACTGATCCAATGCACACTGAAAGGATAACAAAGGAATATCATGGACAGTGCTATACTCACCATTTTGATGTTAGATGAAATTGACCAATTGATGAAAGATAAAATTAACCACAACTCCTACAAAGAAAAGTAGATAATCTGAATAGGTCTATATCTGTTAAAGGAATTTAATCAACAACTAATAATCTTCAAAAAGAGAAAGAAAGAGGCTCAGTTAGATTCATCATAAGTAAATGC
>NW_006363629.1:0-738 GCF_000327345.1 Myotis davidii
ACAAATTTCATGCACTGGGCCACTAGTTTAAAATAAAAAATGTTTTCAAGTAAACAAAAGAAGAAAAATGCCCTTTGAATGTTTCATGTCAGAAGTCCAGGATTTTGGTGACAAAGGAAGGAATCAACTTTATCCCCCAAATGGTGTTGACCCCTAATGAAATAACTCTTGCTCTAGCCATTATGGCTTACTGACCACTAAGTTCTCTAATGATGTCTAACTTTGACAATACTGCCATTACTGGATGCAGAGTTAAGAACCTATGTGCTGGAATCAGCATTGCCAGGCTCTAGGCATTGTCAGCCTCCCCTGGTTGAGTCAGCCCCTCTAGTCACTGACATCCCTGGCACTACTATCATTGTAGTCACTTCTTAGATTAAAGGGGTTGCTCAGGGTCAAGTGTAAAGGCTCCTACCCTCAGAGACAAGTTTAAGCAGGATGGGTACACATTAAATCATCCATACTCCTAATGGTTGAAGTCCTAAATTTACTTAGACAAGCCAATTCTAACATGAAGGCTAAAGAAGGACAGGAACTAATCTCAGATCAGTGAAACTAAACAAATGTCCCCTTTCCTCTGCCAGCCTTGATGCAGAGACCAAGCTTTATGATATACTAGAGGCCTAATGCATGGATTCATGTATATTGAAAGAAAATTAATTAGAAGGTGGTCAGTGAGGCAGGACTGAGTGAGAAGGGCTAGACATGCCCAGGAGCCAACCTCCAGTGGTCCCTCCC
>NW_006363630.1:0-738 GCF_000327345.1 Myotis davidii
TTTTTTTTTATATATAATAGAATTTTTATACTTACCCCAATTAGTCAGAATATGAAAGACATTCCCCAAGCCCACTGACATTTCACGAAGAACATTTGTAACTGCAAATGGTTAAGGCTAGAAGGAAACGGCTGGCCAGGCTTTCCAGAAGTAACAACTAAAGGATACAGCTGTTGACACATGTTAGGAAGGCACAGGGGTTCCTCTCTCATTCCCAGGGGTTCCTCACCAGCTCAGGCTCCAAAGCCCACTCAGGGGCCTCAAAATTCACAGGGTGGCCAAGCTATGAGGGGATGCCCTCAGTCTTACTAACCTTGACTCACTTAATTCTCTTTTGTGACTCACTTAATTCTCTTTTGTGCATACTGCTCTGCTTCATTCCAATTCCATTTATGTGGAAGCCTGTCCAGGTAAATATTCACAATTGAAAATTATCCTCATATTCTTAACCAAGTCTCCCCTTCCAAAAATTGGCAACTTCGATATGCTGAAAGCAGTAACTTTATCACTAAAAATTACCACTTCCTTAGGGTGTTGTACCTAGTGACAATTAAACTGGGAACATTATACAAATTAACTGAAAACTCACTTGGTGGGAACTGATGCTCAGGTAAGGGTCTGGGATTAGTTTTTTAAAAAATTCTACATTAAGGAGGACAAAACAAAATACCGACTTGATAACTTCAGATTAAATGTGGATTTCACGCCCTAACTGGTTTGGCTCAGTGGACAGAGCCT
>NW_006363631.1:0-738 GCF_000327345.1 Myotis davidii
CAGCCTGGAACTGGATATCACGGGTCCAATCCTCAGACCCGTGATATAGACAGTGCCACACAGTTCATATACAGCTGGTGAGCATTAGAGTCTGCAAGCGTGCAAGGTCTGCCTCATCATTGTGGCATGGAGGAGATGTGTAGCTGTGCCCTTCTTAGAAATGTGACTTCCTGTGGCGTGCAGCATGGAAAACCGGGCACTGTCCTACTGTAGCTTTGAAGTGGGCCCAGTTCTCCTTAGCCTGGTAAGGTGCTGGTCCATAGAACTCTGGAGCTGGGGCCTTGACTATGCTCTGCAGAAAATGCCTTGAGAGTATTCCCAGCAATGAGAGGGAGGTTTCTGAGCTTCCTGAGCTTAGCCTAGCAGCTGTACTGTTATGTTATTAAGGATGCTTGTCACTGAAGCATCACTGTCTGCAACCTTGACATGCATCATTTCAGATTCATTTTTCAAATTTGCTTTGAAAGCCCAGGGCCCATCCCATCCATTAGTGGAACACCTCTGTGACAGGTGCGGGAGTGATGGAGGTGGCAGAGAACTCCCTGTATGTATACTGCTGATTCACGGGCCAAGCCTCCTTGGAGGTTTGCAGGAGGCTTCCTCCTTCTCAGTAAAGAGCATTCTGCTTTTAGGGCCATGTGACCCCTACCTGCAAAAACATCTTTCTGTATGAGCCCATAAGAACCAGCCTCTTTATTTTTATGAGAGGAGCAGGGGAGGGAGAAATAGAAACATCAG
>NW_006363632.1:0-738 GCF_000327345.1 Myotis davidii
TTAATTAAGTTTGTAAATAGGACTGAACACTATTTAGGGGCCCATTAAAATAGGTGGTAAATTTTATTAGACTTAGAAATATAATTTTCATATGTAGAGCTTAGAAGCTTAATAAAGAGCTAGATGTTGAATTTGTAATTTTAATAAATGTAAAATTATTTTTGAAACCAAAGTAAACTATAAATAACGTTATTCACATAAAAAGTTCCTTTGAGAATGTAATACATTTTACAATGATAGTTGTGTACAGTGGTTTTGAGGTAGGTAATCCATGACATACTAGGTCTGCCCTATGGTTCCTAGTGTGTACTTCTTTTACATCGATGCAAAAAAAAGTCCTATCCTAAGGGTCAGCACTTGGCAGGGATATCAACCCATATGTCACCTTTTAACCATTCTTCTGGCGGACCTGATGGTTCCTGCACCCTTCAGCGGTTCACTGGATTCCTGCGTCAAAGTGCACAAAACTAATAATGGAACCAGGTCTTTCGCAACCTATTCACTAACTCCTCAATTTCTAAATGATTTATAGCACATCCGTCATACTAGGTGTGAGTGGTTTCCTGAGTCCATAGAGCCCACTTAATTGCAGTGGTTCATTATTACACTCACTTGCTTTTCTCACCAGCCCTTTATGTCCTCTGCTTTGATTTTTTCCATCCCCCAAACGCCTCCAAGCGTCCTGGAGTTGAGATTTTGATATTCTATATAACTGTGACCATCACAACAGAAAAAAAA
>NW_006363633.1:0-738 GCF_000327345.1 Myotis davidii
AAAAAAAAAAAAGATACAGTCTTCCCTCAGTGTACCTCATTGTTGCATTCCTGGAAATTTCAGTGTATGTGAAAACCATGCAAAAAATATTTTCTGCTTATATGTTGAACAGAGGTAGGTCCTAGGACTGAATAATCATAAACAAGATGTTCACTTACCTGAACATGCAATGGGACATTAGAAGTCAGACTGAAGGTAGGAAAATGCTTTGTCATGAGGGACTGTCCCATCCTTTCCAGGACCTCTTAACCAAATACTTCCTAGTGGTGCCCACCAATCACCAAAACAACCAAAAAACACCTCTGCAAGTTTCCAAAATGCCCCCTAAGGGGTGGTACAACCACCTTGAGAGCTACTAACTAAACAGAGTCTTTCTTTAGGATTTCTTTAAAACCACAGGATAGATGACCATCAAATGAGTTAATACTTACAAAGACTGTGCCACAGTGCTTGACATGTTGTAAGCTCAGTACATGCATTTGTTACATAAATAAAAATATAGATGGTGACAATTAAAATATGCCCAAGTTTTTAAAAATTAAGCTGAATATTTATGAGGGCTGAGCCCATGTGACCTGCTAATCTTTTAAAAAATGATATAAAATGTACACAACTTATGATGGGTCATCATTTACATACAAGGGAGGAAGAGTAATCTGTATATTTAATCTATATATTTGCTTTTAGCCCTAGCTGGTTTGACTAGATGGATAGAGCATCGGCCTGCAGACTGAAGGG
>NW_006363634.1:0-738 GCF_000327345.1 Myotis davidii
TTTGGAAAAACTACTTTATCATATAATGGACGTTTAAGTTTGACAGACACCCCCTCACCCAAATCAGTCCCTTATATTGAGGTTTTACCCAAGCAAGGTTAGGATTCTGCCCTCCCACAGAGCCTGGGAGATGCAGCCCTGATCTTTCCTGATGACTGCATTTCAAAGGCATGGCTTTTAGGTCATTAAGAAAGACTCTAGAGTTGTATAAGATTCATATACATTTCAAAGAGGAAGAGGAAGTGCTGGAAGAAAGGGTGGTCCAGATTGTCAACAAGTTTTGGCTGAAACAAATAGTAAAACTTTTGGCAGCTTTGAGCTTTCTCAGGCTGGTACTTGACAGGGGTCCAGGATTATCCTAGAGATGCAGCCTTGAGTTTTTAGAAAATAGGTAAGTGTTTAAGTTTTTAACGTAGGGGATGGAGATGGATAACATCATTTAGCTGAGAATATGTGGTTTTTGTAGATCAAGTTGAAACATAGTAGGGAAAAAGGTGAGAGGAGCCTGGCTAGGAGAATCTCTCAGGTCTCATGATGGTCCTTACAGTTGTAGTCATGAACCATCTTATGTTCACTAATAGCCTTGGGGACACTCACAATGGAAATCGGAGGAGGGAATAGTAATGGAACTATGGAGAGAGGTAAGACTGTTTATAATCATAAAAACTAAGGAGGGAATTATGAGGGGAAAAAAAGTCGTTTTGAAGAGTGGCATGTAAATCATGAAGACATAGCTGA
>NW_006363635.1:0-738 GCF_000327345.1 Myotis davidii
ATACTTTCAGCAATAAAGATAAATTTTTTAAAATAGGCAGGATGTGATCTTTGAATCAATTTATTATAGCTAATATTTTCAGAGGTTACATCTCATGTCAAAGAAGAGATTTAGTATAAATTACCCAGAAATTTATGTTCTTTGAGTTTTTAGTTAGCCTTATGTAATCTCATTTTATTACACAATGCAAATCCCAACTTCATTCTCTCCCTAGATTCATCCAGCAAGCTCAAGTCATCCAGGAAGTCTGCTATTTGAGAGGAGAGTGAGTGGGAAGGACCAGAGAAAGGCACGTGATTATAGCATGGTGGAGGCTTTTGGCTTTGTATTAGCAAAATAAACATCAGTGGTATTGTTATGGGTTGAATTTTGGTTACACCAAAATAGATATACTGAAGTTCTCACTTCCAGTATCCTAGAAAGTAACTTTGTTTGGAAATAGGGTGTCTACAGAGGTAATCAACTTAAAATAAGGTCATAAAATGTTCCATAATCCAACATCCTCTACCAAGGGGAAAATTTAGAGACAGAGACAGACATGCACAGAGTGAAGACTATATGAAGAGATGCAAAGAATGCCCGATAAAGATGAAGGCAGACATTGGGATGATGCATCTAGTAGGTAAGAAATGCCAGCAAGTCATCAGAACCTAGGAGAGAAACTTGGAACAGTTTCCATGACAGACCTCAAGAAAACCAATCCACCCAATTTTCCCAACACCATTTATTGAATAGATT
>NW_006363636.1:0-738 GCF_000327345.1 Myotis davidii
AGTTTTAGGACCTGAATTTCATATGATCCCACTAAAACCACTCACACACCTGTAGATTATCAAGTCTTCTAATGAGCAATTTTAATTTATGTTGCTTTTCTCATGTAACATAACTATACCTCCAGATTTTTCTATTATTTTCAGACATCTGGGACACCGAATTTTAATTACCTATATTAAACATTTTGTGGGAGGTTTGCGTACTTAGAATAGAATGAAAAGCTTGAAACTTAAAGACACTTCTTAAATTTATGGTCTCTGAGGACTTTGTCTAAATCTCTAACAAGGAATTATTCAAGAACATAAAGAAATGTATTGAAAATTGAAGATCTGTTCTAAACTAGTGATCCTATTATCTTGCAAGTGCATATGGGATTCTGTAGCCAATCCTCTGAGCATCCCTAATCCCCCTTGCCTTCCTCTAATTTTATCATACAACTCATTACATTCTAACATATACCTAATATTATACTGTAATCTATTGAAAATGATTTTTGTTATTTGGTCTCATTTTTACCATAATACACTCTCCACAAAGGTAAAACATTTTTGTCAGTATTGTTGCATGTTGACACCCATTGACAAAAAAGGGCCTGGCACAAAGTAGTTAATAGATAAATGAAAAAATGAACATATGCAGGAAAAGATTGCTTGACTTTTCAAATAATAATGGATAAAGGTTTTTACAAATTAACATGTTGATGAATTAAAATATCAATCCTAAATCACATAGATTTT
>NW_006363637.1:0-738 GCF_000327345.1 Myotis davidii
GTCTCTCAGGACTTTACGGTGACGCTTGGCGCCGCCTTTGCCCAGTCCCTTCCCGCCCTTGCCTCTGCCGGACATGGCCGCTCCTACCACGAGGCGAACCCACCGGGCGCCGTGCCGGGAGGGGAGCTCGGCCCCCTGATATACGAGGCCGTCGGACCGGATTGAAAACCGCGAGCGGCCACCATGGTCCCCGCCCCTCCGCCGTTTCTCTCCCCGCCCCCAACCCCCGCCCTCAGGCCGCCCTCTAGCGGACGCTATCCGCCACGGTCCCGGGAGAATTCGGATCCCAAGGCCAGGCTTCCGGATTCCACAGCTGTTTTCGTCTCCTCGCCGTCTGTGGGCTCCCCCTGCCCAGGCATTACACTGGCGAAGAGAAAAGGTCGGGAGGGGGCAGACCAGGAGAGGAGCAAATGCGAGCCCAGAGGGCGCAAGCTCCGGGTTTCATCCCAACAAGAGGATCCCAGGCTCCAAACAGTAAGCAAGGAAAACGGCAACAAAAGCTGTTTCCGATCAGTAGACCGACGGACGGCCGGACGAGCCCATCGCCAGGGCGGCCGGCGCCTGGGCTGGAGGGGGAGGCGGACGTCGTCCCCACGCCCAGGTTGACTCTCCATTTTGTTGGTGCGGATGCCCATCCGTACAAGACCTACCGCCTGGCTCCTCCGAATGTGACGGCATTTGGAGGCAGGGCCTTCAAAAAGGCGATGAGGTGAAAGTGGGGTCACTAGGGAGGGCCCC
>NW_006363638.1:0-738 GCF_000327345.1 Myotis davidii
CAAACCCACTAGGGTTGTGTATATGCATTTTAATATATTTACTTTCAGATTTGGAGATTGGAAGAGTGTGGTATATGTATTTGATCTTCCATTGTTTAACTGGAAATATTTTTAGCTTGTTCTCTTACACGTACATATGCAACTAGCATCACTGTGAGCTCTGTATTTATAGCTTTCTACTAACATGCAAAACATACATATATAGCCAGTTATGTTTAAGCATAAATAGCCATTTTATATACAAACTCATCTTTGTTTTGTTCAAAGTCATCTCCTAAATTTATTGTGAAAATTGTTATACAGTTCATGCTTACTGTACATGTACAGTTAACTCAGAAATGACCAAATGGTAAATGCTAATATTGCAGCACAAATCCCCAGGCATCAATGCTATGCTTAATTTTGTTATTGTAATAGCAAAATTGTCATTCATTATCTACCAAATATAACTGTAAGAGTGTAGCATTAAAATTTTAAAATATAGCAGAGGTTTCCATTAATAAAATGTTAGTGTATATATTATTTATAATTGAAGTTAATGACATAAACTCTTTCTCTACAAGCACATTTTTAGAATCAATTATTTTAATGGCACTTAATTTATGTGCTGTATATACATCTATTAATAAATAAATATATTTACATGTAAGATGTTTATTCAAACCTAATATCAAATTGGATAGACATTTCTGCATCCTAATATTTTCCTACCATTTATTTGTATACTAGTGTCCTGGT
>NW_006363639.1:0-738 GCF_000327345.1 Myotis davidii
GAAGGCCCATTCTTGCACAAATCTTTGTGCATTAGGCCTCTAGTATTAACATAAGAATAAGAAAATCAGGTTTGAAATATACATGGTTCCACAATCTTAAGTAGGGAAGTAGAACTATCTGAACAAATAAAACAACATGAAAAGCATAAAAGTAGCACTTTGCTCAAAGGGTAAGCCAACATATCATCTCCATGGGGAATACAAGAAATATTTTCCAGAAGAGCTGAACTATCTGGCAGCAGATGGAGATGCAAAGGCTGATGGAGATGGTAGTGTGTATGTTCTAACACCCTGAGAAACTAAATAGTTGGATCATTTTAACTGAAAAATAATGGTTTCCCTTCACTTTCATCAATCCCCCACTGAAGTCCTGCAAGGATATCTGGCCAAAGGGATTTCATCCAGATAGTTTGAAAGGATTTGCAATGAAAAGGAGCCAGCACATATGGGCACTGGAACATAAATTTGGCTAGCTATCCTGCCCTAAGCACAAGCATTTTGGATGAATATTTGTTGGAAACAATTTTGGGGTAATGTTTTACAGTGGAACAACTGTTTAATTGAATTAAATCGTTGTCCTGTTAGGGCATGCTCAAATAAAACATTTGATGTTGGAAGTATGACTTTATTTAGAAAACTTTTCAGGACTAGATAGTCTATAGTGATATTTTTAAAAATGAACATAGGCTTTTAAGTTGGTGTATTTCAACAACATGTAATACATTTTATGGAAAAAAA
>NW_006363640.1:0-738 GCF_000327345.1 Myotis davidii
AGGATGGAGGACCTGCTGCTCACCCGTTTCAATGGGGGCATTTCCAGGGGAGCCTTCATTTCCTGCTGTATCTGTTAGCCCTCCAGCACCTGACCCTCATACAGTCTTGCCCTTAGGGTGAGGGTGTTAGGTTTGATCAAATAACGACCCTAACAGAGGGGAGCTTGTTTCTCAGCACAGATCTTATTACCAGAAATCGTTGTTTCACTTTTCTAAGTTATATTCCTGGCCTCTTGAAAAATCTAAGATCTGGCCATCCTGAACCTTCATTCCACAAAGGCAGCCCTCCGTGGGCTAGTGGGGCAGACACTGTCTGGTTCCCCAACTGGGCAAATGTTGACTTCTCACTTGCCTGGGAAATTAACAAGAGGTTAGTGTATTAATCCAGAAGCTCATGTGTGTGCCCACATGTACACACACACCCCTTCAGGATTCAGGCCCAGAGGGGATTACCTTATAGAAAGGTCCCACCTCAGCAGGTTCAGTGTATATAATCTGAGCAGCAGACTTGAGAAAAGTTAATCTTGGGGTGAGATGAGGAGAATCAGATTATCGTGGCACACAAGAAAAGAGATGTTTATGACCTGGGTGTTGAAAAGTGAAGTGCCTTTCTTTGGCATGGTGCCTCCCTACCTGGCTCCTGACTCTACTTTGCTGAACCTGGGGATGATGAGGAAGGAGCTGGTGAAGGTGAGGAATGGCTGTGTGAGCCTGGCTGGTGTGGCTCAGTGGTTGAGC
>NW_006363641.1:0-738 GCF_000327345.1 Myotis davidii
ACCCACAGGTTGAGAACCGCTGCCCTAGACAATGTCATACATTTATATGTTGATGACTCCAAAATGTATTATCTCCAGACCTGATCTTTACCTTCAGCTCTAACCTCTATCCAATTCTCATCTGACATCTCCATTTAGATGTGTAAGAGGCTTTTTTTGACTTAGCATGGCTACGGTAGGTTGACTGGTAGACCCCCCAAAAGACATCTTCACATCTTAACCCTCTGAAGCTGTAATCATGACCTTGATTGGGAGAAAAGAGGTCTTCGCAGATGTAAGCAAGCTAAGGTTCTTGAGATGTGATCCTCTGAGATTATCTGAACGGGCCCTAACCCAATGATAAATGTCCTTATAAGAGCTAGAAGAAGAGAAAACAGAGACACGCAGGAGAAGGCAAAGACTGGAGTAATGCAGCCCCCAAGCCTATTCATATGTATTTGTTGAATGATCAGATAAGTGAATTTTAATGGCTTCTTTATCTGTATCTTACTCACAATAGTCCCTAAGTATATGTGTTAAATTAATGGGTGTATAAAGGAATATTTATTACCTCAGCTAGAAGAAATTGGTCCTTCTGAACTCAAACATAACACCACTGTACAAATCAACACATTATTCTATCTTTGAGTCAATTCACTTATATATGACTCCTCTCTTATTGACTATGAATTCCTAAAGTTCAAGATCAAGATGCCTCTCATCTTTATGTCCCACATAGCATATCGGACCAAGGGTTGT
>NW_006363642.1:0-738 GCF_000327345.1 Myotis davidii
ACACCCAGCAGACATCAAATTCTTTGAGAGTAGATTATTTTTTGCTGATCTCTGTATTGCCAGGGCTTATGTACATGTGGCACATTAAGCCAATAATGTTTGTTATAAATGAATTAATGTGTGAGTTGATGACTTAAGAATGCTGTTTATTGGGAGTCGTGTTCTTTTTGAAATTTCATAGAAAGCCTTTGGGGAAATTTCTTAGAATATAGACCTATCTTAACATGGAAATATGGAACAGATAAAAGATACAAGAATAGCTGGAGAGACTGCTACCAGCAGATGCAAGAACAGCAGGTTACTATACGCAAGATGAAATCTTTATAGTACTCACGTTTTTAGAGGAATATGTAAGTTAGCACTGATCAGAGAGGCAGTATGGCCGTTAGGCTGAGAACATTGACCTTTTACTCAATGCAATGCTTTTCTTAAGCTGTGGTTTTGCCACAAACAAGCAAAGCTAAGTTTCAACCTCTCTAGGTCTCATTAGCTTCTTTTTTAATACCAACCTTGTAAATTTGGGGGGCTTAGTCCATTTGACTGCAATAACAAAATGCCACAGATGGATTATAAGGAATATCAAGTAGGAAGAATAATATGAAGTACGTAATCTTTAAAATGTTGCAAGGTGGTATCAAGTTTTAATTGTGTTCGTTTCACAAAGGAAAGCAAAAGGCAATCAATAAACTATGGCTAGAACTTGCTGAATTTAAAATAAGCCCAAAATTATGGTCTGAG
>NW_006363643.1:0-738 GCF_000327345.1 Myotis davidii
TTGCATATTAGCCTTTTATTTTATAGGATATTGTCCCAAAAGAAAGGCAAAATGGTGCTTATACATTTTGTGAGTAACAATGCATTGCTTTGTGATGTGTCTTGAGCAGTTGTTTTATATTTAACTATTGCATTGTTGATTGTATTTCTTCCTAATTTGATTGTAAGCTCTTGGAAAGCAGAGACTATATGCTATGCATACCCCTCAAAGCAAACAACAAATGTGCATTCAACCTTATGTTTCTTCTTTTACATGATTAAATTAATGCTATCTTGCTTAAAATCTGGGTAGTAACAAAACCAGAAAACCTGTCCTTTCTGGTAGGAGATAACTAGAATGTCTTCCAATTGGTGGCTTAATTCTCCATAGTGCCACTTTTTACTGGCACTAGATCAACAGTTTTAGGGGCTCTTTCATCCTGCTTGTACTTCCTGTTCTTCATTAAGCATTTTGATCCCTAAAAAAATTGACCCTTTGGGGAATGGTACATTATATATTGCTTTTATATTGATTAGAATCTACAGATTAGTACAAAAGGTTGTATTTAATCCTTTATTTGATAAACAAAGACACTTAATGACCCATGTAGGTCTTTTAATTGGTGAATAATGACTGGCATATATTTTGCTTCCCACTTTATTGATTTTATTACACACTAGAGGCTCAGTGCACAGATTCTTTCACTGGTGGGGGTATGACCTGTGGGGGATTGGCCCGTTGTGGGAGTGCCACTCATCC
>NW_006363644.1:0-738 GCF_000327345.1 Myotis davidii
GCTAGGGCCCATTCTTATTTTATCATAACTGTCCCATTTCACAGATGCGTGCTCAGGGGTCAGGTAAATTATTTACCTTTCCCCAAGGTCACAGAGCTAACAATGGTGGGAGGCTGCAGACTACAGCTCCCCTTACAAACTCTAAAGTTATAGCCCCTGTCATCCTCATTGGTCTACTCCCCGACCTCATCACCCAGGTCTGCACTGTCCAATATGGTAACCAGGAGCCATCTATGTCTGCTTAAATTAGAAATTTAAGTAACTAGGTAAAATAAATGATTGGCTCATCAGTTACCTTAGCCACATGTCAAGAGCTCCAGAGCTCTAGTGGGTCATGCAGATGTAAGACATTTTCATCGTCACAGAAAGTCCTCAGGTCAGCACTGCCTCAGACCAGCACCCCGTGGAGAGCAAGAACATGATCTCTGTTTTCGAATTCCTAGAACTTATCACCGCGCTGCTCAATGAAGGAGACCCAAGTGCTTGCTACGTTGACTGGATGCTCTGACACTTCATCTACACTGTAAACCGTGTTTCTGTTGAACAAATGAGCAAATAGGCATGAGATTTGTCTGCGCCATGAGTGACAAGCTCAGTTTGGGGCATGCAACTTCTACACAACGCTGCTGCTTAGCCGTCACCCCGAGGCCAGAGAGCGCGGCCTCCGTGACAGCATCAGAGCTGTCCATGCTGACATCCTAAACTGCAGTGGTCGGCAAACTGCGGCTCCGCAAACCG
>NW_006363645.1:0-738 GCF_000327345.1 Myotis davidii
TCAGTCAATGGAAGCATCACCTTGCCTAATTCAGAACACAAGAATTATGCCTGATACTTTCCTCTGCCTGTGCCTCACAAACAATTGGTAACCAAGTTCTGTTGAGTGAAACTGCAGAAGGTTTCTGGGTTCTGTCAGATGATATTCCCTTGCACAGCTCCTGATGCTTCAGACCCTTGCTTTTACTGTTACGTGCTTAGCTCTTCTCCCTGCCAGCAATTTATTCACCTTCAATATTTTCCCATGATAATACAGAATGATCTTTCTAAATGCAGAGCTGACCAAGCTATTTCTCATTCCATTCCTACAGCTGCCTACATAAAATATCAACTCTTTCACATGGCTATCCACAGTCTGGCACTGACAATCTCTGTGGCCTTGTCTCTTACCACATTTGCCTTGCAGCCTACATTTTAGTCATTCTGAAGTGTATATACCAAATACTGACATTTCAGGCACATTGAAAGCAAGCTCTGAATGAGTCCGTGAAAAGCATGCTCTTTCAAACACTTGTTCCTCTGCTCATCCTCCTCGTTTGACTCAGTTTGAGCATCACCCAGGAAGCTTCGTTTGTTCTCTCCTAAGAGACGGGGGAAATTCTTCTCTTGCGCATTCTCATAGATTATTAACAAATCTCAGCTAGAAGATTGTCTTATTGATTCATGATACTCAATGTATTCACCTGTATGGTCTCTAGGCAGGTCAATTTAGTGCAGTGGTTCTCAACCTTCTGGCCCT
>NW_006363646.1:0-738 GCF_000327345.1 Myotis davidii
TCCGCAGCGAGCTGAGCCCCTCTGGGCACTGGGGCTGCATGTCCTGTGTGTCCCAGCACTCTGCCTAGTTTACCATGGTCTTGCCCCCTGACCCGCTTGTGGATGAACTTGCCACAGGTGAATTCTGCCCCTGTGAAGTGGAGGAGAGTCGGGCGGCAGGGCATGGAGTGGGGGGAGGCCGGGGGGGTGCACCCCACTTCACTGAGGACTCTGGGACCTTAATCCGTGGGAGTGGGGAGGAGGTTTGGAGTCTCCCCAACATTCTACCAGTGTCAGGAAGACTGGCTTTCCCTCATTCTTCTGCTCAGTAGCTCTACCAGGACCCCCACCCTTCAAGCCCACCAGTATCTGAGACCACTCCCAGGGCAGTTCTGGACGGGATCAAGGGAGGGCCAGGATCCAGGGAGGGCCAGGAGTGGGGCATTGGGTCCCCTGAGAGGATAACCCATGTTGAAATGCAAGGGCCTCATGCTACCTTCCCTGTGGAGCCACCATGTTACCCTAGCGTCACCACTATAAAGGTCCCTGGATTCATAAGGCACAGTCCCTATGGATGGGGCTGGAGGAGCCTTGCAGAGGGGACAGGCGTGGGCTTGGGAGGATGACAGACCTGCGCTCCGTCCAGCTCTACAACTGACCTTCAGTTTGCTGTTATCTAAACAGGCCTCTTCCCTCCTGAGGATGCTGTCACCTGGGCCTCTCTGCCTGACCCCCAGGGCTCTGGCCCAGACAGCTGAG
>NW_006363647.1:0-738 GCF_000327345.1 Myotis davidii
GCAAAACTCCAAGGAATGTATTATGTAATGATTTTCAGGTATTATTACAGAAAGCTGTGTCAGTTATTAGATGTGGAGACATAAAGTAAGCCACATCATCTCTCTGGGCCTGCATTTATCCATTAGTAAAATGAGAATGTTAGACTTGGAAAAATTCTAAGATTGTTCACTTAAGTGTGAGAGAGAAATCCTAAGCATCCGTGAGAATAAGATGTATTATTGGTCATACTCTCTCTGATTTGTCATTGGAGGAGGAAGAATGAATCCTAAAAACTGAATTTATGTCAAACATTTCTGCTATTTCCAAAACTGGTTCTAAACAAGGACCTTCCTGCCAGAGCTGAGATGTGTGTAATTTGGGATGCAATGGGAAATTTGGAGGAATCATGCTGGGAAAATTCTGGCAGACCTACAAAATATAGCAGATGGAGAACAACAGGAGAACATAACACTGTTCCTTCTGTGTAGCCAGAGCTCTCAGCTCCCAGGGTACTCTAGAAAGGACCCAGCACGCATAAAGGGCACAGGACATTTTGGCAAAATGTTCTCAGGCTTGCCTTTTGCTCAGAGACTAGACATTTTACAGCATGAAGATAACTTAATTAAGGGAACTTCTATTTTTAACCAATATACCCAAACATGAGTCCAGGTGACAATGGTTATTTTATTTTAAATATGTTTTTTGTTGTTGTTGTTTTTTAGAGGGAGAGAAAGAGAGGAACATTGATGTGAGAGAGA
>NW_006363648.1:0-738 GCF_000327345.1 Myotis davidii
CACACACACACACACACACACACACCCTGCTCTTTTGTATTCACTTTCTGAGAGAATCTTTTCTCTCTAGCATTTTAGAATTCCAATAATCCTGACACGTTTCTCAGTTCCCGGTTTTGTAGGGTGACTGGTGGGGGTTAGGGCTGTACTCTGTGCTTTGGAACTGATGCAGATTAGCTGCAAACCTCAGGATGGTTCCCTTCCCTGTGGTCTGTTACCCAGGCCTTCCACCCTACGGTGGCTTCCTTAGTTCTGATGTTTCTAGAGAACATCTGTGCTCAGTATTTTGAAGGTAATGAAACTTCCTTATAGACACAAGCATCAGTGAAAACAGCAGAACTGTTACTGATAGAAGTTTAAGTTCAGCAGTGGGTTTCATAGCCATGAATATCCACTTTATGAAAAGGTAGCACTATAATTTGATTGTGAGGAAGCTGAGACTCTCAAACTAGCTTGCAGCATGAACTTAAGTTATTCTGCTGTATAACTAAAATTGGTAAGTCATGGCATCTATGACTTTACCCCCGTAACACATTTTATGACGAATTTCCAGAGACGGCAGTGGACAAAATCTGCTCCATTTTGTTCTGTCTGTGCTTGTATCAGTCAGCTCCGGCTGCCACAACAGCGTATTACATAATGTGTGACTTAAACAATAGAAATGCATTTACTCACAGTTCTGGAGTGTGAACGTCCGAGACCAGGGTGCCAGCGTGGTCAGGTGTTGGTCAGGACTCT
>NW_006363649.1:0-738 GCF_000327345.1 Myotis davidii
TTTTCCTAACTCTGCTTGAGAGTGTTAAAGAAGGGGTTGAGAGGGAGAATTAGTTCTACTTTGGAATTGGTCCTTGAAATCAGTTCCTTAAAACTAATGGAATAGGAGTAGAAGGTGCCAAAGAGGAGGAAACTGAGAGGTTTTTGCCTCTAATTTTGTCTTAAAGCCATATGTAAAAAAGAATTTTGATTATAAGAGAGGGAAATAGTACAATTGAGAGACTATGTATCAAATTAAGAACTTGCAAGGGTTAAACGCTCTTCAAATCCAAAAGCCTTCATAGATTTTGGATGCTGAATGAGAACATGTATCTTACATTCTAAGTACTTATAATTTATACAAAAATATTCCATTGTTGACATTGACTGAACCTTCTAGATAGGATGGTTGTAACTGTATGTTCACATTTGAAAAACCCCATCATAATTTCAGGCACTATCGGGAGAATCTTTAATTTTTGTATGCCAATTGAGTAAACACAGTAAATATCAGCAAGTGTGCTAGTGAAGAGAACTCTCCAAATGAGAGTCAAGACTTAATACGGAGCCACAACTACAATGGGATTATAGTCCATTTCAAAATAAGATACAAGAAGTACTTTTTGATACTACATTAGTAAAAAACCCTATCTTCACTGTCCCTTTAGAATCTGCATTTGGGTTTTAAAAAGTTCTCATAATAGTTGCATCCTCTAACAGTCCTATTGAAACTGAAAATAAGGTATTTTCTTCATTCACA
>NW_006363650.1:0-738 GCF_000327345.1 Myotis davidii
TTTTTTTTTCATTATAGAGATAAAAATGGAGATTCAGGAGACTAAGGTCTTTTGCCAGCTTACATGACAAATCTTCCCCTACCAGAGTAAATGTTACCCTATCTGTTGTCATAACGTTGCTGTGAAATCTTATTGTGAAAAACCAAGAAATTGGTTGGCCTAGAAGCAAAGCAGTTTTCATCTTGCTATGTTTTCAAGTAAAATGTACGTTGTATGTACATTAACTCATTAATAATTTCCTCTTGCAAACATATTTTCAAAGTCATTTTTAATTTCCACCTGATAAAAACTACTAAAATTTAACCTAGAAAGGAGCAGAGCTATAGGTATAATCCAAATCATTTGACTGCAAGCAGGTATCTATAAGCCTTGGGCAAGTGTCACCCATCATATGAATGGTTCTACATTTTAGCCAAGTGATACATTGTTTACTTATATAGGGAGGAATTTTGGACTTAGATAATTAAATGATAGGGCATATATAATTCAGATAAACTTTGGATAATATTTTAGTATAAGTATGTTCCAGGCAGTATTGGTGACCTTCCCCTCACATTTCCAAATTCATCTTCTTCATGCTCTATTTTAAATCCATTGAAATTCCATCCATCCTCATGCTTCAACTCCTATATTGACATTCATGATATTGCCAAGGTTATCTCTAGAATATTCCTCTTTCAAGCTCTGATTAAATAGCCTAAACCTGTGGTCAGCAAACCACAGCTCGCAAGCCACATG
>NW_006363651.1:0-738 GCF_000327345.1 Myotis davidii
GCTGCTCTAGGGCTTTGGGAGAGATTAGACCCTCAAGCTGGCTGTGGGAAAGGAGCAGAAGAGAAAGGAAAATCTCTGCTATTCATACAGGCAGGAGGAGCTGGGGAGAGCACTGAAAAAATGTCAATCACTCATTATCAGAGAGGGAGCTGCTAGCATCCTTTCAGGCTAGGCTTCCATTGAAACTAAGGTAAGCTGAAGTTTGGGGGAGCCATTGTTAAGAACCACTATAGAGAGATTAAACAAAGTAGGGAACATAATGGTCATTTTGAAATTCTTAGGAGACAGACATCCCTGACTAATGGTGTTTATGTATAATTGAAAGAAAAAAGGGAGGAGGCAAAGGGCATTTATATGCAAAAGGCCATTTATACATTAGGTATTTATGAGTGCTTAACCAAGGGACTAAACTGTTATTGGAAACTCTAGGTAAGAATGCTATCTCAGTTAAATAATAGTGATAATATGAACAATGAGGCTATTAATAGCTAAAGAGTTGGTGGTCCCAGTTTAGAGAGTGCTTTGATATAATTATTTGCTGTGGAGGACCTTTGAGTAGTGAGGGGAACACTCTTATCCTCACATTGCAAATGAAGAAGTCCCAGCTAACAGTAATTATTTGATATACTTATTAATAGAAGACTATGATTCCAGCCCAACCTGATCAGCTTGCCTTTTCACAAGGCTATGCTGATCCTACCATAAAAAAATGTTTTTGTTGCATTTTAAAAGACTTTT
>NW_006363652.1:0-739 GCF_000327345.1 Myotis davidii
AAAAAATCCACAGTATCTACAGTTGAGCTGAGGGAATATTCTAGTGTATAAATGTGTTTATTTTTTTCAATACAACTCCAATTATGAAAAATTTTCCAATGCAAATTTATAGGATACTTAGGCAAGTATGTATTTAATGGAGTCTCTACTAGTTAACTATGCCAGAGTATTAAACTATTGGTCTTAAAGCATTCTACCATTATATACATATATTAATAGCATTCATATATCTCTATAGAAATTTGAAGTACACAAAATACTTCTATAGGCACGAACCCATTTAACTGAGGAAGTTTTTCCATGAGATGAACAGGACTGACATTACTAAACCCTTTTAAAGATGTTAAATCTGACCCTTAGAGAGGTTAAGTATATAATAACTGCTTGTAAGTGATTCCTGTCCCCACCTCACCCCGTAAGATTGCAGCCCACTGACATGAGCAACCAGATTCCTGATGTTAACAGCATCAGTTTGGGCAGAGGCAGAAACTGGTTGTTAAATGGAGTAGCAGAAAAATCCAAGGATCGCGATAAAAATAAGCAACTAAGAGAACAATGTTATGGGTGCTACATAAGGCTAAACACAGCCTGAAAATTGTCTTTAGGGAGACAAATGTTGGTTTATAGAGAATGGATATATACACACACTTCAGGTGGTGAAAAATTAACCACAGTGGATGTTTCAAAATTGATAACAACATGGGATTTATACCGCTTTCCACTTAATAACGGACTTATT
>NW_006363653.1:0-739 GCF_000327345.1 Myotis davidii
AAAAATATGCTTTGTTCAATTTCCCATGATGATGAGAACCAAATATTTTTTAGAATGTTAAAAACAAATGAAAAGGGCATAAATCAATGTTTCTTACCATTTCCTAAATGGATGAGCTGTATTGCCAAACTGATCATAAATATATAGAAGCCTAAGAAATAATAAATGTATTAATTAATGAAGCTTAAATATGAAATAAATGTAGAGCTAGCAATTTACTTATGTGTAATTCCTATCTTTAAAAATTATATATTTGTATACAGTAATCATATTATTTGCATATTCTGATTGGTGTTGTAGTATCTAATTATTTGAAAACACTTAACTGATCAATAGGAGAGAAAAAGAGTGTCTGCTTATCTTAATTCAAAGGAACACTCACAATGCAGGTCTAGCTGATTTTAAAAATATCCTATTGGCTCCCAAATCTTCTAGTAGATGACCTCTGATCTTAGTTGGTATGGTTGCCCCTGAGCAACTCCTCATGGAGACTGGTAGAACGAGGCTCTTTTTCTGTCATCAGTGAATTGGAGACACTAAGGAAACTGAGTCTGAACCTCTCTGCATTTGGAGGTAACTTTAGCTGGACCCTGGGATGAAGGCACATGGCATAAGATGGGTTATTGCAGGAAATGCTGCAACTGTCCTTCAGCCTGGGTCATGGCAACACTGGTGGGATAACCCTGAGTAATGCTGGCCAAAGTCTTTTACACAAGGATCTGCCTCCAACAAGCAGTGA
>NW_006363654.1:0-739 GCF_000327345.1 Myotis davidii
CTGATGAAAAAACAAGCGTACCTGAAACGGTGCCAAAGTTACCAACTGATTTAACAGGAGTTTGTTCAAGCAAGGTTTATGTCAGCAAAAATACATCTGAAGCTATACAAGAAATGGTTCTAAATAATTCAAATCAGGTATGTCAATCTTCAGGAAATCAATTAGAAAATAAAGTTATTCATGGACTTGCTATTGTGGAAGGTCAATTACCATCTGATGGAAGAGTTCCACACAAAATGGACAGTACAAGTACTGCACTGCCAAGTTTGCATGAACCATATACCACTGGTCCATGTATAGCGAGTCAAAACTTTGGAACCATGAGTGGACTCAAGTCAGCCAGTTTGTTAGAGAAAAGCTGCAGTTTACAAATGGAACTGAATAAGTCTTATGATGTAAAAAACCCATCTCCTTTACTGATGCAAAACCAGAATGCCAGACAGCAGATGGACACCCCTACAGTGTCCTGTGGAAATGGACAATTTTTGGATAACAGTTTTGAGAAAGTTAAACGGAGACTTGATTTAGATATGGATAGTTTGCAAAAAGAAAACTACCCATATGTCATAACAGCTGAACAGGAGAGGCAACATTTGCCAGAAAAAATATGCCCTACAGGATCTGTCTACATCAACAAGAATAAAATGTTAGAAAGTATTTCTAGAGGTAAGAAACTTGGAAATGTTTGATACCTGCCAAGCAGATGACACCTTTATTGAATACTTTTAATTGACATTTT
>NW_006363655.1:0-739 GCF_000327345.1 Myotis davidii
CATAACTGAAATATCACCTTGAATTTTGCTGCCAGAGGGTGGATACATTAACAATTCGAACATTCAAAGTCTAGGTATTTAGTATATATGCATAGCTATTTGCATTTTTAAAAAGTCAAAGGAGGACGTTCCACAGAATGTGTTTAAAGTAGCTTTTTAAAAACATCACATATTCTGAATTTTTGTATGAATATTTATATATTTACATTAATATTTTTGGTGGCTGTATTGCATATCATAATTTATTTACTAGTCCCCTACCAATAAACTCTTAGCCTGCTTCTAATTTTTTGCCATGGTAAGAAATGCTTTGATGAACATCCTTGAACATACTTCTTTGTACACAATAAGGATTTCCTGTGCATGAAATTAGGAGATCAAAGATTTGCTTGTTTTCAAGGTTTTGCTGACAATCATCTAATAGCTGGAGGGAACGGTTGTATCCATTTACATTCTTACCATCAATGATGATTCAGATACTCATTCCCTGCAAGAGTGGATGTTACCTCTCACTTAAAAAATCTTTGTCAATCTAATGGATGAAAAATTATAATTTTAATAGTTTTAATTTTGTTTTTACTGTTGGGGTTGGGTATATTTTTATGTATAGTGGATACTTATGTCTTTTCCAAGATCCGTATTCTCATTCTTTGCTCATTTTTTCCATTGTTAATCTTTTTCCTATTGATTTTTATTTATGAATGACATAGATATTAATATTTGGTGTGTATATATATAT
>NW_006363656.1:0-739 GCF_000327345.1 Myotis davidii
TCAAATTGTTACAGATTGGAGAATTAGAAAAACTCTATTGTGCATGCCCTCATGCTTCTGGATAAGAAAATATGCTAAACTGAATGTGAAAATTTCTGAAAAATTAAAATAACTATTATGCTAGTACCCATGCACTTTTACCTCAGCATATTTAACATTGTAATAATTATACCACAATAATGGGCTTATTATACACAGAAGGGTCAACTTAAACATTTCTCTTTCTTCAATTTCATAGAGTTTAATGGTATCTGTAAAATTTTTCAGAACAATATACTTCAGGTCTCATCAGAGGCAAGTGAATGTGCATGGATCAATGCAAATACATCAATAAGTATCAAAAAATGTTACTCAATATTAGTAAGTAAAAAGGTATTACTTCAGGGAAAAAAATAGGCACTTGAAAGCCAACATTTCTTTCGGTTTTTCATTTTGCTTTCATCTGGAGAAGCATACTTAAAAGCTCATTTTGGGTCAATGCATGCTTTTTCTTATCTTGTTCCCCAGCACACAGTCTAACTACCTGTGTGTTTGTTTGCCCATTTTTCTAAAACTGTATTATATGTGTAAGCTTCTTTTGTAGTGTTCAAAATGGGGCAATAATTTTTTTTTCCTTAATAAATGTCTTTACTTTAAAAGTTAGTTCAGCTGGAGTGAATGGTATAAAGAAATAAGATTTCAGATATGTTGAGGCAAAAGGAAGAACAGAAACATAGAATAGGAGGGGAAAGGCAAGGGA
>NW_006363657.1:0-739 GCF_000327345.1 Myotis davidii
ATATCAGTGATTATTCTGTTCAATGATTATTGTGTAAACCTCCTATTTTTACTTGTAAAGTGGAAACCATCATATTTTGTTTATTCATTGATGCATAGTCAATGCCCCAAATGTAGTGGTTTAAAACAACAACCAGTTTGTTGTCATTGCTCATGATTCTGTGGGTTAACTGGGACTTGCCTCTCTGGTTTTATGTTATTCTTGCTTTGATCCTCTCCTGCAGCTATAGTCAGATGGGAGCTGGGTTGGACATCCCAGATGGCTTAACTCATTCCCTCCTTCTTCCCTTCGCCCTTCATACAAACTTTCTACATACCTTTCAGGTCCTAACAGGAATGTCACTTCCTTCAAGATATTCATCCCTTACTCCAGGAATGGGTCCTTTCCCTGATACCCTGAACTTCGCCTTCATCATCCTTGTCATACTTGTAGTGTTTGGTTTTTTGTCTGTATCCCCTATACATCATGCCCTTCATGAGGGCAGAACCATGGACATTTTATTCATCACTGTGTCTTCAGTATCATATACAGCATCCCATCTATAATAAGTGTTCAATAAATATTGCAAGAAATGATCAAATAAATGACCACTTGGAAGCCATCTGTTAATGTTTAGAAGTTGTCATGTCTCTTGATTCTCAAATATATTCTATTTTTTCTAGATTCTATAAAGTAGGTCTATACATAGTAAGTGGGGGAAAAGCATACTGCCTGACTTATCCCAACAGTAACACACACA
>NW_006363658.1:0-739 GCF_000327345.1 Myotis davidii
TATGTGCTCTCTTGAGTGTGGTTACACCTCTGAAGGGTCTGGGAAAGAGGATTACTCTGGCATTTCAAAGGAATGTTAACCTAGATGCCCAAGAACAGTGGGCAGTGCTGCTTAAGACAAAGGTAAACCTTTTATAGGCCCAAGGTGTGACTACCCATCTGGACCTCCCCAGTTGGGAATTTAGGATTAGATCACCTTGTGAGGTTAATTTCAGTCACTGAAATTGTCAGATTTATTAGCCCCTTTCTCATTCACATCCTCATCCTCACTGGTACAGGGTGAAAGGATATGTGTTGCTTTCAGGGAGACAGCTACATTATCACACTACAGAGGGCAGCAACCCTGATCTTACAGGATCTGGGACAAAATAAGGAAGTTAGGTCAGTACAGATACATCCGACACTAATCTTTCAGTGACATTTTGAGATGCATAAACACATGTGGATTGGATTAGTGACCATGTTCCTTAATAATGGACAAATGTATGTAGATGTATATCAAAATGTATATGAATGTGAACCACAAAGTGCTATAGCTATAGATAAGAGGTGCAAAAGAATTACAAACTTACTACAAAAATATGAGAAAGTTTGTGTTGGTATTATTGGATTATTCAGCAGTCTGTTTAAATCTTCACTAACTCCTCCTTGTTCATTACAAATGTGTTGAGTCTGTGTGTACAATTAGATGTCCTGATTATACAATGTTGTAAACCAAGCATGTCAAACTCAAAGGCTAA
>NW_006363659.1:0-739 GCF_000327345.1 Myotis davidii
TATTATATCTAATCCAATGAGCTAGGTAGTAATAAGCCAGCCTATGAATTGGGCAGTAGGCTTGAAGTGCAGCCTTTTGTATCCCTAACTGGCTAAGAATTGCTAAATGAATTACACAATGGAACAAAAAAATAAACACAAGAATGGAAACAAGCTCCCTAAAGATTACTGTTTTTGTCTAATTCATGTTAAAAACATATTTCTTAGTTTAGCCAAAGAACCACACTTTTTACTCTATAGGCCACCGAATGGAGTGTAACACTCCTGGATTATATATTGTAAACTGCAGAAGGGCTTATACAACTGTGTGATCCAGTAAGGTCACCACTGGCCACATTTGAGTACTTAAATTCAACTTAAATCAAATAGTTCAGATCAAATGTGTGTTAAAATCCAGTGCACATGTCAAGTGCCCACTAGGCCACTGTGTCTGTTGGCTGTCATATTAGACAGTGAAGATTTTAAACATTTCCACCCTGAACAATATCAATCTGAAAGAGTATATAACATTTTAGTGGTTACGTTTTTCTCTTCTCATGTAAAAATTATTGGCTAAATTTCACCAATATCTTGCAATATTTAGAAATATTTTTGATTGGCTGCTACAGCCTGTCAAAATTTGTGGAGCTAGTGTGGCAGTTCTCAAAACTTCGGCAGATTTGCGGCTATTTAACAAACCTTATTAGACAATAGTATCCAGCAGAGTTAGCATTCCTGAGACTCAAAGTTCCAACAAATT
>NW_006363660.1:0-739 GCF_000327345.1 Myotis davidii
GCTTTTATTATATAGGATATTGCATCATTACTTTGCATACCTGAAACTAACATAATGTTTATGTCAATTATTTATCTCAAAAAAAAGAATGTTAAATTTGATCAAATGCTTTTTCACCTTCAATTGAAATAATTTTATGTCTTTATTCATTTACTTAATTGATGTGGTGACTTATAATGACAGATTTCCTAATATTAAATTGTTCCTCCAATTCTGGGGAACATTTTTTCTTGATGATAATGTAATCTTCTTATAATACATTGATGTATTTGATATGCTAATGTATTCTTTAAAAATTTGCATTTAAATACTTAAATGAGAATGGCTTACAGAATTTTGGGAGGATTATATTTATTCAGTTTGGATATCATGGTTATGCTAAACCTCATGGAGCAAACTGGGGTGATTTCTGTATACTCTGGTATATTTGGTATTATTAGGTATTTTTTGTTTGTTTGAGTTTTTGGTGTAACTGCCTCCCAAATCCACCTTGGGGGATACCTTCTGGGGAGGTGATCGCTGACTATTATTTCAATCTCTTCCACAATTAGTTCCTTCAGAATTTTTATCCCTGTTTGAGTACATTTAGGTGATTTTCCTAGAAAATTATTTATTTTATCTAGATTTTTAAATTTATTGATTACAGTGATTAGTGTTCTCTTATAGTTTGAAAAGTCTTTCCCAGATCTGTAACTAGTTTCGCATTTAGAAGACTATTTATTTTACCTTTTCTCTTATT
>NW_006363661.1:0-739 GCF_000327345.1 Myotis davidii
TCTCAGAAACCTATAAATGAGTATAAATTAGGATAGACTTTATGGCAACTAATTGGTCTTGTTATTTCAGGAGTCCTAAAACATCCATCCTTTGCCTCATTAGTTCTTTTCTTCAGGGTAATAATCAGAGACGCAGAAATTATTTCTGTTTATCCTGGTGTTATTTATAATCATTAAAAAAAAAGAGCGCTCCTGACCTACAAAATAACAGAGTCATAATTAAATAAATAATTGTATAAAATTTTAAAGACATTTTTATTCTTGTAGAATAGTGCTCATGATTAAATGCCGGGTAAAGGAAAACGCAGGGGCCTAAATACTAAAATCATATTAAAATGCATATGAATGCCTAGAAAAAAGTCTGTATGAATTCTCATCAAAGTGGTCACCTTAGTTTCTTCTGAATAGAAGACTTGAGTCCTTTTTCTCTTTTATGTCTTTTTCTCTATTTTCTAAAGTTTTGGACAACAATAAAAAACATTAAGTATTCTTAAAAATAAACATACAGCCCTGAAAGTTAGTGTAAGAACTTAGTGATTTGCCTCAGCACAAAGCCCATTTTAACAATAGCTGTGTGTCGAGCAGTGGAACTTTTGCAAATATAAATTTGAAACGTCAGACCTTGAGTTGCCCTTCAATTAAAATTTAGCAATCCAGGCCCTAAAAATGACAGTCAAATTCAAGCATTCCAATGCATTCTGAAGTTTATGTAAATGTGACAGGGGAAATAAATGACCAC
>NW_006363662.1:0-739 GCF_000327345.1 Myotis davidii
TGGACACCCCTAGAATGGAGACTGCTGAGTGGCTAAGCTGCATGATGGAGGAGCAATAAGGTCAGAGGGTTCCTGCCTCACACGGTGCCCACACTGCCACCAGGTGAGGGCAGGACACCCTCTCTCCTCCTGTAGACTCTGTCCCTGCCAGCCCAGCCCTGCCCTGCTCCTCTGAGCACCCAGGGCTGACGCGGTGACTCACCACTGACCTTGATCCCAGCTGCACCCCCAGGATGGCAACCACCACTGGGCCCGGCCCCATGGGCACTGCAGCTGACAAAACCATATAGACCTGCCACAGCCCTGCCCTGGCAGCCCCACGTCACCAGGGGTGCTATCTTTTAGAAGCTTAATAAAAAGTGGGAGACCAGCCTGGCCAGTGTGGCCCAGGCATTGAGCCCCACCGGCCAGGCTGCATGCAACCTGTTTAAACAAAGCTCGGGCAGTTGGGAGGCATACACCTGCTCCCCTACTCATAGTCCTTCCGCCTGTCTGAAAAGTGGATGTGAGAGTCGGCGCTCCAGCAGCCATCTTGGGCCATGAGGCCACCTTGCAAATGGAAACCAAGCATTAAGTTGGCAGAATGGAAACAGAGGAGCCCCTGTTCTTGAGAATTCTGGAGTTGCCAGCCAGTCGTGGGTGACTTATTTTTAAATGCATTTTGCACGAGCAAGAAATAAACTGCTATCTCTAAAAAAATATATAGACACATATATATTTCAGAGAGGAAGGGAGAGGG
>NW_006363663.1:0-739 GCF_000327345.1 Myotis davidii
CAGTGGATTTCTTCTATTTCTGTGGTGAACATTGCTTTGCAAAGTATTCTCATAGTTGGTCATAATAGCAGCTGCCATTTACTGAGAATCTTTGAATATTGCGGCAGACAGCTTCTAACGGTCACTTCCTGACAGGCCCATGTGAATGTGGGCTAGACTTAGTGACTAGCTCCTAATGAGTAGAATACAGCAAAAGTGATGGGATGTCACGTCCAAGATTAGGTTACAAAAGACTGTGACTTCTGTCTTGCAGTCTCTCTCTTTCTCTGACTCTTCTTGCCTTCTTCCTCTGATGACACAAGCTGCCCTGTTGTGAGCTGCCCTATCTCCACAGGCCCACATAGCAAGGCCAACAGCCAATGAGAGAGCTTAGAAGCAGGTCCTTCCCCAATTCAGCCTTGAAATGAGACCAGAACCCTGGCTGACAGCTAAGCCATGCCCAGGTTCCTCACACACAGAAACTGTGAGATTGTAAATGTTGTTTTAAGCTAATAAATGTTGGGGGGGGGTAATTTGTTATGCCGCAATCGATAACTAATACATTCTTATCTTGCATACGTAGTTCTTACCTTACAAGTTATGTATCATACCCATTTTGTAGATAAGTCCCTCGGTGCCAAAGGGATAAGCAATTTGTCCTAAGATTCTATATCAGCATTAGGACTGTGGTTCAAACTCAGGTTTGTCAGATTTCAAAACTGATGCTTTTCCTGATTCTGCCCAGACCATATTGCTTGGT
>NW_006363664.1:0-739 GCF_000327345.1 Myotis davidii
TTAAAAATTTTCTCGGGGTAGATGCATTTAAATGGAATTATCGTGTACTTTTTTCCTCATTACTATGTGTATTTTGTGTTTTTGTATATATGAAACCTTTTATTATGAAAAATTTCAAACATACAAAAAACAAAGAGTAGTATAAGAAACATCCACATACACACTATGTCAATTTAAATTTGTTAACATTTTGCCATATTTGTCTTACTATTTTAGGAGGCATTTCGCAGTAGATTATAGACATCAGGACATTTCACTCTGAACTTCAAGGTGCAGCCTGCCTTTAGTCGTGCTTCGCTTGCTCACTGGGTCCTGGTGGGAACAGCTGGGTCCCTCTATTGTAAAGCTGTGCTGGTCTGGGAGTCCTTTCCAACTAAAAGCTTAGTGATAAAACGTCTGGCTTCTCAGTGGCCTTGGAGGTTCCTTTTCCTTGCAAACAAAACATCGAAATGGACTGGTCCACGCTTCTAGAAGACAAAAGCAGTCAATAGTCACTCATTGTTTTCTCAAGAGACCCACCTGACCTAGGGCTTATTGTCCCTTCCAGGGTTATTTTACTGACACAGTGATGTACTATGGCTTTTACACCAATTCTACGATCCGGCATCAGAGCGGTGGGGCATCCTACAACATGCAGCTGGCCTACATCTTCACAGTCGCAGCCTGTCTGATCATCTGCTTCTTCAGTTTGCTATTCAGGTACGAAGTGTCCACATTCCCTGATTCTAAGCTCTTTTTA
>NW_006363665.1:0-739 GCF_000327345.1 Myotis davidii
GGCCGTAGTTTGCCCACGGCTGCTCTAGGGGAAGCCAGCCGCCATGGTAAGAGAACAGCTCTATGAAGAGGCCAACGGGATGAGGAACTGACTCCCATCAGTAGCCTCCTGAGTGAACTTAGCAGTGGGTAGTCTTGCTCTGTTCAAGTCTAGAGATTGCAAGTTCAAGTGGCAGATGGACTGCAACCTCATGAGAGACCCTGAGGCAGAACCGCCCAGTTCAGGTGCTACCAGCTTTCTCACCCTCAGAAAAGGTGTGAGATAATCAATGCCAGCTGTTTGGCTGTTAAGGTTTGGGGTATTTTGTTACATAGCAATAAATAAATAACACAACATCTAAGAAAGTAAGTTCAATTATAGGTAAATAAAGAGAATATATATATACAGATTTGTATTCATTACTGTCAGGTTAAAAGGGAAAACCGTGAGCCTGAGGAAGGAAGATAAAACAGGGTATGATAGGAACAGCGTAGAAAGTGAGGAACATAAGGAAAAGGCAAATGATAGTTTAGAATTTCCTCAAACAGAGCAAAGAGACTAAAACTTGTCTTCATTGTTTGCTAGCCTACTATAGAAGCACAGGGTCACCGCTGATTTATTAAAGTGAGTTACTAGATCTAGAAGTCACCCAAATGTTATCCAGATCATCAACGAAGCGGGTGGGGGGAGAAAAATGGGGGAGGAACTTCCCTCATAAGTTCAGGACTAGTTCAAATGATGAGACTACATATCAGAGGCA
>NW_006363666.1:0-739 GCF_000327345.1 Myotis davidii
TGCTTTCTCACTCCGTGCTACTTTGAATGCTATTTTCTCTCTGTGGTTGGCTCTCTTGGCTACTTTTGCCCAACAGGTGAATTGGTGTTCAGCCCTTTAGTCACCACACATGTCAAACTTCCCATAAAGCCATGATAACTTTGCAGGAAGATCCTTTTTCTTGGCTTATTCAGAGTGCTAAGTACATGCCTGTTTTGACCATCTATCTCTCTAGTATATCATTGGTTGTTTTTTGCCCCAGATTGTGAAGTACTATAGGTCAAAGCTGGGTTTTGTTCATTTTGCAGTTTCCAGTATTAGCAAAATGCTTGATATCAGATACCACGGATGGCTAAATGAATATTTGACCAAACTTCACTCTTTCAAATTTAAATATTTAAAACATCCTGGCTAGAGTATTCTGACTAAAGCCTATTAATTAGGAGAAGTTGAATAATGTATGACAGAAGAACCTCCAAATTCTTGAAGCTTTTATTTCCATTATGTTAAGTCTGCAGTGCTGCAGACCATCCATCTTCTCAGGGATCCAAGCAGATAGTATCTTCACCACATGTAGTTTTACCACCTGGAACCGGCTGTTTCCTCAGTTGACATGATGAGGAAAATAGTGTAGAAGGACCATATAGTCTATGGAATGCTTGCATCTAGAATGATATAGCACATGCCCCTGTGCCCCAAAAGATGGAATTAGGCACATGCACCCAACCACAATGTGGGGAGTGTAATGCAGGCATACCTT
>NW_006363667.1:0-739 GCF_000327345.1 Myotis davidii
GCATGGGATGCTTGGCCATTAGTGCTGTGACTGCTGCTATGGTTTCCACTGCTGATGTGTTTGCAGGCCCATCCTAACTTCTCCCACCTTGTGATGGAGACAGAGGTGGCTGGGGCTTCCAATCTGAGAAGCAAAGACTCCTGCATTGACACACAACCTCAATCAGTGATAGCAACACGCTCTCTGGAATTCTTGATTGTCAGCTGCCAAAACAAGGTGCACTAGTAGATGAAAAATGGCGTCATCTTGCCTTGCAAAGAGGCAGTGCCATTACTGATAGCATTTTGTCACTACTAGTCAAGTCCAAAAGGCTAGTCTTATCTTCTCTGTCAAATGCAGCCCTTTGGGTTGCTAGGAAGTCAGCTGTGTGGTAAATGGCTTTATGTACTACCTAGGACTTATGCATCTCTTATGTCAGATCATTGACATTTCTTTCTTTAAAGTTTTAGAATTTGTAAAGCAATTGTAAATATGTTCTTTATATTCACAAAATCTTTAAAAAAGTTAGATTAGGTACAATTGATGTGCTTCAAAATCCAAGTTCTTGTCATTACAACAAACTGTATTTAACAAATCGGATGCTGCAAAATAGATGCTCTCACTCTCCAGCTGGACTGTAAGCATCCTGGAAATAATAATTATCCTTTTTATCTTGTAATTTTAGCTCTATATCATTCTTTCAAACAGGCATCAAAACAATAATTGTGGTTGATTTCTAGCCTTTCATAAGCTATTTTTT
>NW_006363668.1:0-739 GCF_000327345.1 Myotis davidii
CCGCGGGCCGTAGTTTGAGGACCCCTGATTAAGTCTATTAAGAGGAATCTATTGTGAAACAATCTATAACTTAACCAAACATAGGTCAAACTCATCTAGCTTGCCTTAATTATATCATTTTGCCTTGTACTTGAACTTATTTAATATTTAGCCTTGAAATACCTTCCCTCTGGGAAAACAATGCTGAAATTCTTATTCTTCTGTAGGTGGATTTGGCTTTGCTGGATCCGGTCTTCTCTATCACCCTTCATTTTTATCTTTTTCACTTTACTCCAGCTGAGTAGACAAACAAATCCAAGAAAGTTTTCTGGATTAGGAGAGAAAACCAAAACAACAGCTACATTTTAAACTTGATTTTTTGGTAAACATAGGTCATCTGTTCTTTTCATGGGATTCTTTGTAAGGACTCTCTCTTGCAGTTTAGCAGGAAAGAAAGCCAGTAATTTAAAGCTTCAGAAAATTCTGATTAAACTTTTCAATCTTAGCTCCTGTCAATGATGACACTTTTACCATCAGAACACAGTTTCTGTTTTAGTATTACTGCCTACCTACTTCTGCTTTGGAAATTTATGTTAAAGAAAATCTAGTTAGTACAAGATACTAAGTACCAAGAGTTCCTCAAAGCAGTTTTCTTTCCATATATTTTTAAAGTAAGTATTTGGGCCTATATCTGTGTTTGCATTTGTCTCTGTTATTAGGTGTGCATTTTTTCTCTTTAATCCTCACCTGAGGATATGGT
>NW_006363669.1:0-739 GCF_000327345.1 Myotis davidii
GTTTCCTCTCCAGAGAATTGGTCCCACTCAGTGCAATCTGGGGGGAGCATGGAGCATCCTTACAGCAGAAGGCTTCTTTATGGCATCCATGGGAGACTTGGATGTATGATTATACCAAAAGACCTCTTTCCGCCTGCTGATGAGGAGATAAAACATGCGAGGGGGTGATGCAGCTAGACATGTGAGGGTAATTAAGGGAGAATGTAGAGCCAAGGAAGAGAACTAAAATGGAAACATTAGTCTGCTGGTAGGAGTGATAACCCTTTGTCCTATTTTTAAATATCTCCAACAAGAGCAGACCTTTTGAAAGGAAGAAGACATTTAAAGCCAGCATTATTCCTGTATTATTTCACTGGGAGCAACAACTGCTTCTTGCCTCCTGCTTCGTGTCTCTTGAAAGCAGAATGTCTCCTCCATTAGCATTTTTAATCTGGTTCCTACAAAATTGTGCAATTTCCTGTCGTTTCTCTCCTGTGGCAACTTAGCCAAGTTCTGCTGTGCAGGACTCTCCACTGTTGCTTTAAGTTCTCCCCAAAGCTTTGCATTCGTCTTTTACTCTTTCACGCCTTCGTGGGGACACTTTGTTCTGGCACTCACGGAACAGCTTCGGAAAAGAGCATCTTGTTACTTTGGCCCCATTTCAATCAACAAGTATTTATTGAGTGCCGTCTTTGTTCCAATGCTGTTGCAGGCTCTGTAGAATATTGAAATAAAAGACTTAGAGGTCTGGGAAGCACCT
>NW_006363670.1:0-739 GCF_000327345.1 Myotis davidii
ACTATCCTTGGGGGAACAGACTTCCCCTTATCACTTTCTGTGGCATCATGAAGTCTAGATAAAGTACCAGTAACTTGCCTTTCAATCCCAGGAAAAACATCATTTGTCCTTTTCTACACATTCTTGGAAGCTTCCAAGAGCATTACAATTTTGCTTTCTTTTCTTGGGTTTCAAACCAGGACAGAGATCAGAGAAATAGTGAGTGTCATTGTGAGGGGCTCTGAGCCATCCCCATTGTGGTCTCTGCTCTGAGTGGTCAGCCAGAAACACATCCATTACATCATTCTGGTTCCGTGTGCGAGAAGTAGCCCCTCGTCCACAATACAGCATTTACTACCATCAAAAGGAGGGCGATGCCAGACGCTTCACACTTAAAGCTTACCCCCTTAAAGGCGGTTTGGGGTAGCTCTACCTCTGGTTTCTCTAATGAGGCACTGGTATGAAATCATAGTGGGAAGAGAACTTCTTGTTTACAAAGACTCTCTTAATTATGAAACCAGGTACTGCTATTCTTTCAGGGAAGAAAACATTGCCCTCGTTGCAAATGTAGTAAAATGCGTTCTCTCTTTCTCAGCATCAATTACACATAAAGCTCTGTGGAATTATTTTCTTTGTGTATGTGTTCTCCTGTTATTAGCAATATAGAACGGTTAATAATTCATGTCGAGCCAGCATTATAAATCAGACAGTAAATATTAAGATTACAGTGCAAATGGTGTAGCATGACACGATCTGGCCG
>NW_006363671.1:0-739 GCF_000327345.1 Myotis davidii
CTATTTTGTCCCAATGGATGATATAAGCAAGAATTAAATTAGAGATTAATTACTTATTGGAAAGCAATAGAATGTTTCTCTGGAAAAATGAAATGAACTTCAATTGACTTGAAATAAATGGATGGATTGAGACCAGGGATAAAAAAGTGTCAATTTAAGTGTAGTGAGCACCATAAGCCAATGTTTATAGACTACAAAGAGCTGGTGCAGAAGATAATGATACTAGAATGAGAGGCGTGGAGATTTGTGTTGAGATATGGTGGGAAATAATGGTAAGTAATGTAAGGCCTGATAATGGACAGCCTTAAATAACAGAAAATTTGGACTGTATTTGCAGACAAAAGAGAGACACTAGCAACTTTTGAGAAGTTGGAATTAGTGTTTGAAGAAGATAAAACTGGAAGCAGAATAATATGTAGGTTGCGTGTGATAGAAAAGTTACTGTATTGTCAGAGAGATTTCCTTGGTTATAATTTTCACTTTAGAACTTACTAGCTACATGATGTTAGGTAGTTCACTTAACTTTTCTGGGCTTCAACAGAATCATCTATAAGATCTGTATGAAAGTAGGTGGGAGTGCATTTATTAGATAAAATTTTTCAGGTAATGTTTCCAGCTTAGCTAGACTAGGAAGACCAAAAAGAAAATTATACTATTTGTCTAAATGAGAGTTAATAAGTTGGGGAAATATATAAACATACAGAAAAAAAGATGTAAGGGTCAGAGATAACCTAGTTTT
>NW_006363672.1:0-739 GCF_000327345.1 Myotis davidii
CCCAAACCTGACAGTCATCTGAGTCCTCTCACTCTTCTCTGAAGCTTCACTCCATTAATCATGAAGCCCTATCAACTCTTCTCTTTCGATGTCTCTCAAATTGTCCCTTTTCTCAATTCCCACTGTGACTCCTGATGCTCAGGCCCTTGTTGCCTCCTATCCATCCTGATGACTCAACTCTGCAATCGCCAATTGGTCTCACTAACTGCAACTCTTTGTCCTTCACAGTAACCGGGTTAATCTTATTTATAGTCTCGTATCCAAAAAACTTCAGTCACTCTTGATTGCCAACAAAATAAAGTTTAAAATCACTGTCCGACAGACAAGACCCTTCTCTATCACCTAAACCTATAATCCTTGCTTTAATTCTTATTTCCCAACTTAGTATTCAGCTCTATCCATCTACCTATGACCTGTCTGAGAACAGTGAGTGGGTTTATTCCCAGGTGCCAAGAGATCAAAAGGTGATGTCTGCCTGGAGCTCTGGGTTGAAAGGCTTCTGAGACCATATCTGGGTCAGAGAAAAAGGTGCTAAATCAATCAGCAGTACCTGCCCTTGTCAAAACAATGGGGAGAAGGGGAGAAGAAGGTGGCATCCCATTCTTATTGCTTATTTTTCCTATTAGTATGAAGCTCATCTAGGCCGTGACCTTGCCTTTGTTTCCTCCTCTAATCCCCCTGCAGCCACTTAACACAGTGCCTTGCATATAGTAGAAAGCCAGTAAATATTTTAAAGTTG
>NW_006363673.1:0-739 GCF_000327345.1 Myotis davidii
TAATAATAGCTAACAGTATGTCAGCTATTCTTTTTTAGACACTTTACATTTTTTATTGAGAGCAAGGTGGAGAAATGATCTGTAGTAAAGAAAAATATTGGAATGGTATACAATAACCAAACTATCTGAGAGGAGGAGCTTGTCAATCAGTAAATGCAATGCAGTGTGACAGGTATTATGATAGAAATACATACAGTGTACATAGTGGAGGAAGTAGTCACTCCTGTAAGATGGATAGCAGCAAAAAGAGCATGGAAATGTATAGAGGACATTACAGACAAAAGAAGCAGGCTTAGCAAATGACAGAGCCATGACATGGCTACAAATTTAGGGAATCTATAAGCCATTCCCAATGGCTTAAGAGGAATAGGAGCTATAACTAGTTATGTAGACTAAGGGCCAGATCTTGGAAGACTTCAAGTATTATGTTAAGGATTTTGGGCTCAATTCTGTAGGCAATGAGGAATCACTGAAGACGAATGATATGATCAGATCTGTTTCTGAAAGATCACTTTAGTATTGATTTGGGATGATATATTGGATAAGTAGGAGAAAGGAGGCAGGTGACTAGACAGTACAAATTATGATAGAAAAAGAGCTCAGTCCAAAGATGATAGGGAAGTAGACTCTACAGGACTTCGGATTGATTGGATATGATGGGTTTGCTGAGCACCGCCTTGGGCTTAGCTGATATTTCTACCCATGAGTCCTCAGTGGCCCCAATGTGAATATTTTTTTT
>NW_006363674.1:0-739 GCF_000327345.1 Myotis davidii
TGATGATAAATAATGGTGACGATGATGATGATGATGAACTTGGCATTTCAAATATTTCAGATCAGTTGTGAAAGTTTCACAGTTCAAAAAGTGGTGCTAGAGTATATGCTTAAATTGTTTTAAAATGACGTTAGGCTCCTAACTCAATTGCTTCATGTTGCATTAAAGAGCAAGGAAAGTGCATACGCATTGGCTAAGAACAGACACCTCATGTCAACAGGCTTGGCATTCCAGCTCTGCCTCCCTCCAAGTGTGTGACAGCAGTCAAGATATGACAGAGAGATTTTTAAAGAAGTGAACACGACAATAATGATGATGCATAAACTTGTTGTATTCACTCCTGGTCAAACTTTAAGTTGGAGAGTTGGCCTATGTATCAAATGTCTTAAAATTTTTCATAATTGTATTATACCAATATAGCTTGTAGGAATATACCTTGAAGAAATCATCACAGAAGTATAAAATGTGTGTATAGTAATGCTCAAAGTAGCTTATTTTTAGCAGGGATCATCTGAAAACCAGCTAAATGAATAACGAGGGGATTGGTTAAATAACTGTCAGCACATTTTTTAGATATACTGCATGGTGATTAGGGGTATGGCTTCTATGGTCACATCAGCCTTGGTTTGATTTCTTTCTACTTCAACCATTTATTAGTTGTGAGAATTTAGATAAGTTATTTCACCTCGAATTCTGTTTCCTTATGTATAAAACTAGAGGCCTGGTGCATGAAAATTCA
>NW_006363675.1:0-739 GCF_000327345.1 Myotis davidii
TTAAAGAGCCTGCTGATAGATTGCACAGTGTCTACTATGCATTTCTACAAGCAGGGTGTGAATGAGCCTGATTCACTGCCAGGGTTAGGAAGGTCAAGAGATCCTGATAAATTCAGATCAAGTGTAATGAAAATGCTTAGCAACTGGGGGCCCAGCAGGGTTCAGAAGGCTTGCAAGAGAAAAGCACTTATAATCATGAGATGAGAAGGGATGTTAATGACAACAACCAACAGACTGATAACGTCATTTATTCTTGTACCAGTCTAGTTAAGTGCATTCACAAAAGAGCTAGGCAACGCAATGGGTAAGATGAGACTGGAAAACCTTTTGAAAGAAAGTGTGTCCAATATACATGCTTCAACTTATAGGAGATCAACAAAATAAATACAATGAGTAGAATAGAGATTTTAACTCTAACCTATAGTTGAGATAACACATATAGGCACTGACCCCAAAGGCAGAGCACTTGGCCCATTCGTGTCTATGTAGTTACAGCTCAATGAATGAATGAACAATTTCTAAAGATAGATGAGGCACCTCCCTAAGTAATTACTTTATTTGTCCTTTCATTCATTTACTCACACAGTGAATTCCGTTTATCACTCATGAATATTAACCCACGTTCATCTGGTAGTTGAATAGGAGCAATGCAGACATGAAAAATGGTGAGATGAATCTTGCATTTTTTACAAAAATTATTGAGTTATTTTTAGAGAGAGTGAGAAAAAAGAGAGAGAGA
>NW_006363676.1:0-739 GCF_000327345.1 Myotis davidii
AACAAATTACCACAAACCTAGTGGCTTAAAACAACACAGATTTGTTACTGTACAGTTCTGGAGGTCTGAAATGGGTCTTCTGAGGCTCAATTCTAAGTGTGGTTAAGGCCGTATTTCTCCCGGAGACTCGAGGGGAGAATCTGCTTGTCTCTTCCAGCTACTAGGAACCACCTGCACTCCCTGACTTGTGGCTCCGTTTCTGTCTTCAAAATGCATCACTCCAGCCTCTGCTTCCATTGTCGCATCTCCTTTATCTCCTTTTCCTAACTTAGACCTTCTTGTTTCCCTCTGTGAGGACCCCTGTGATTGCCCTGGGTCCACCATCTTAGGATCTTTAATTTATTCATACCTGAAAAGTCCCTTCTGCCAGGTACAATGAGGTGTTCACAGGTTCTGAGGATCAGGATGTGGGCATCTTTGGGGGTGAGGGGGGGACACAGTAATCTGTCTTGCACGGACAGTCTTGCCAATGGAGACTTTATTCCAGAAGCTATAAACCCACATGTCCCCACAGGATAGGCAGGTAACGTAAATGCATAAAACAGGAAAGGGATGTGAACTGAAGAGTGAATAGCATTCGAAGGCATTCAAAATTTTAAAACCACATGTAATTACTGTGTGGGAGGAACAAAAGATGTCTCTCATTCATGCCCATTTGCAACCTCTGCTTTAAATCAAATATTTGTTCTATTCTCAAAGAGCCTCTTTGCCATAACAAAGGGAGATACTTGCTGTTAAA
>NW_006363677.1:0-739 GCF_000327345.1 Myotis davidii
CAGGGAAGGTCTGAATATGTAAGTCGTTTGGTTAGAGGAAAATGCTTTCGTGAGACTTGGAGGCATTCATCACTTTGTGCCCGAAGGCTTCTTTAGCGAACTTCTTTCCTAATGGAAAGAGAATTTGGTTCATTTCCACTTTAGTAAGATTTACACATGAAATTAATAGTCAGCATTTCATAGGACACTTTAGTATTCTCAAAGCAGAGAGGAACAAGTTAATTTTAAAAACCCATTCAAACCACACCATGAAGGAATAGCACCCATGAACGTGCTCTGTAAAAAGAAAAATGCCAAGCCAGCATGTAACTACTACTTTAATACCATAAATGTGGGCATTATTTATTAAAAGGTACAACAGTACCTGATAGTATGATTACTTCTTTTTAATATGCATAATTTCCTTTATATGTATGAAAACGGACCTAAGATGATTATTTACTGTATGAAAACCCATTCAAACACAAAATCTGAAGATGTTGGCCCCAAAAGACTCTAATAATCTACTCACTGAACTCTTCCAAAAAAAGGAAAAAGGGGAAATGTGAATTAGACCCCATATAATGCATTAGAACCCATGACATTCCTAATATGCCACCAAAGGGAGATTTTCATTTCAATAATCGGCTTTTCAAGCTCTTTTAACCAGACTCACACTTTCCCCCAGTAGCTACATTAAAGCTTCCTCCATTAAAACACAGAGACAGCCTGGCCAGTTTGGCTCAGTGGTTAAGCGTCA
>NW_006363678.1:0-739 GCF_000327345.1 Myotis davidii
TCCATCTCTAGCATCATTCATTTATTCATCAAGCAAATAGCTATTATTTGCCTTTTATGAGCCTAGCCATATGCTAGGTATTGAGGATACATATAGCTATTTATGGAGCTTACATTGCAGTGAGCTTAGAGCCTCACTCTAACTGGTCCTAGAAAACTGCAAGAATTGCTTCTTGGGCCCTAGATTGGGATTGTAGTAGATGGGCTGTCAGCATAGAATGGCTCCACTCCAAGGCATTGCCCTTTTCTTATGTGGATGCTCAGACTTCATACGTATTTGAACAAGCATGGTTATATGTTTGTATGTAATGCAAACTTGAAAACATGAGAGGAATGATTACTGTATACTGTAGTCTAGATGCTGTCCTCCATTTTTACAAGTATAGACATGATGAAATACAATAGCTTATGAGCTAGAGCAGAAGTCACAAACTTTTCCTTGCAAGCCCAGATAGTAAGTTCTCTGTTAAAACTACTCAGCTTTGCAATTGTAGCACAGAAGCAGTCATAGACGATGCACAGACAAGGAGGGCGGTTATGTCCCACTTAACCTCATTCACAAAAGGTAGTAGGCCCTGGATTGCAGTTTGTCAGCCCCTGTGGACCTCTGTAGTTTATTACAGACAGAATAATATAAACATTGTAAAGGTGGTTTATATGAGGGTAGCTTGTTGTAAATAATTGGACTTCTTCAGTTAGGGAGTTTGTGCTCTTCTAGATATGTCAAAGAAAAGAGTGTT
>NW_006363679.1:0-739 GCF_000327345.1 Myotis davidii
ATTTTAATATCAACTTAAAGGTTATTATTACTCTCCAGTCAAGTATATATGAAACAAAGACCATGTCTCCAGTATTGGGATAGTGGGACACAATGCTTACAGAAATATAAAACAAGCTTCCTTCCTTACGGTATTCTTAAAATATTCTTGCATGTGGGATGAAGTTAATGAGTAGAAAAATAAATGTGAATAACAGAAGATAAGCCATCAATTAGAGAATTCACACACTATATAAATGATCAAGGAAGGGTGTTTTATAAAAAAGCAATTAGGGAGAGATTAATTGGAGTAGTGGGTCTATAGCCATTCATTTAAAGATAAATTTGAGTTATTAAGGAGGAAAGATCATCTGTGTGAAGGTAATTATCATGAGCAGAGGGATACATGTCTGTAGTCCATGGAAAGAGTACAGTGAGCTCATAGGAGAGTGGTTTGAGATGATTATAGGACGCCAGTGCTAATCATCTTATTGATAATTAATTCTCTAAAATATCAGAGTATTTATTTTGTAAACTATCATAACACTAGGAATACTAGTGCTGTGATGTATATAATGTATGGTATACATTAAGAAAAAGGAATTCAAAACTTATTTTTCAAATTGCTCATAAAAAGTTCTAAGGTATGACTGTGAAATCATGTTGCAGATTTAGTATAACCTAGACAACACTTATTTCCTGGACATTTTTCCTGGTTACAGCTATTCTTGAACACAGACACTTTCATTTTAATATCAACT
>NW_006363680.1:0-739 GCF_000327345.1 Myotis davidii
CACAACTGTGAGACAACACATTTCTGTTGTTTATGCCTCTCAGTTTGTGGCACTTCGTTATGGAAACTCTACCAAACTGATACAAACCTGGGCCACTACGATTTTTTAGGTTACAAGATTTCCTGAGGCCATAACCCAGATGACAAAAATATATTGTCTTGTAAGTTTTGCTGTCCAATACTTTGTATATTAAAACATCAAATTGCTCAAAGAAAGTGGCCCATTTTGCTTGGTATAAATTTAGCTATTCTCCTTAGGCCCTTCTCAACTAAAATTTCACAAGAGAATTAGCTTTAAAGCATTCAACGTATGTAATGACTTAACTTTGCTCCTCTGTGTTTGTAATGGCACTTGTAATGTATCATCGAGGGATAATCGAGAAAATAGTCATTCCAATCATTTCCTGCAGGGTTTCATTTTGTCAAAGGACTCCAATTGAGAAAGACCACTGGACCATAATAGTCTGGATGTTCTATTTTGTGCTAGAGAACTCATCTAAGTCATACATCTGCTCTGTGATTGACACCTGTTCTCATATATGCAACATGGAAATTGTCTTGGCTTCATAAGCCAACGTCATTAAGAAGCCGCACTGAGAAGGGTTGCTACTCCCTCTATCTTCTTAAGGCGACTATGACACTCATCTCATGTTGGGAACCTACATTCTGATAGTATAGAGCTGCAGCCAGCCAGAAAAAGCCAGGATCCAGCCCAGACAAAAGTAAACAAAACATTTAAA
>NW_006363681.1:0-739 GCF_000327345.1 Myotis davidii
TGTCTCCATGAATTTTTGTAAAACACTCTTCCATGGCAAAAAACCAAGCACAGTTAGAATAAAGTGGTAACGTAAAAACAAACAAACAAAAAACCCACACACACAGCTCTCAGTAACTGAAGTTAATACCTATAATCACAATATAACTTATAATACCTGAAATGTCATTACTTCAATATGAAGGACAGGTGGTGACTTTCTAGAAATATTTCAGTGCTTATCTTTAAAAAATGATTAAACACTACTGGTGACTTAAAACACAAAGGGCATGCGTCAGTCACTTTTGAGATATAAACTTTGAAGCCAGATTTAATGCCATGTAATTTTATGTCCTAGTTTCATGTTCTCACCAGAATGTCATTTGGGGGACTAGTTTGGATTATCATTAATTTTTTAAAAATTCACTGAACACCATAATTAATTATATACCTACAATAAACCAAACACTCTTTTGGGGGCTGGGGGTGGGGAAAAGGCAAAAACAATCAGACCTGCTCACAGTCCTGCAGGGTTGATAGTGGAGTGGAGTAGACATTCATAGGCATGATTGGAACTGCCGCTTCAGCAGAATCCTCTGAGGGTTTGGGCATGAGAGAGATCACCACACCTCAGGGCAGTGCAAATCATGCAGCCTGGCTGAGGCTCAGCGTGGGTACGAGAGGATGATGAAGAATGAGGCTACAGTCAAATCATGAAGAGTGCCCTGTGAGTATCCTATATAATAAAGAGGTAATATGCA
>NW_006363682.1:0-739 GCF_000327345.1 Myotis davidii
TTTCCTAGCATAATATTAGCCTGGTTCATAGGTGGTGTTAATTATAACAAATAATGCAAGAACCAAATTATTTTAGGACCCTACAGATGAGTACCTTACTAATCTTGAATAAATCTATCCCAGTAAAACCATGACTTGATGTTTAATATTTTTACTTGTTCATTCTCCCTCCCCCGGTCCCCAGAATATTGGCTCCATAAGGACAGAGAGTTTTCTTTTTCTGTTCTGTTCACTATTGTTATCTCAAATGACTAGCAGATGGTAGGTGTTCAAGAAATGTTTTCGAATGAGGGAAATACTCCTTCTAACACCATGGACAGCAAGGAGGGCAGATGGGACCAGCTACCCATCCAGCCAGGGCATAGGATTCCACTGAAGACTGAGCATAGACTGGGCTCCAGGAGGCAGGCAGGCCCCCAGAGGAGAGGGGTGAAGGCTTTAAAGACACATCTTCCGGAGTCCAGCCTTCTCTGTTAAAGACCTGGCTCTGGCTACTTACGGAAAATAGTAGTACCTGCCTGATGTGCTTTTTGTGAGAAGACAAAGATCCTAACACAGAGCATGGGGCATTGTTATCACTCTTCTGTTGTTACCTTTATGATATTATTTCACCTGGGTCCTCCCTGGGTTTGGTCACAGATTTCCCTGTTCCTTCTAAGGCCTTTGTGAAGAACCAGCTTCATCCTTTTCCTCAAGCATCTACAAGTGCTTGTAGTTTGTGTCTCTTCTCATTAAACCT
>NW_006363683.1:0-739 GCF_000327345.1 Myotis davidii
AAAAAGAAAGATACTTAGGACATATAGCTGAGTGAGAAAAGCCCACTGTGGTAGGTATAGTTTGATCCCATTCCTGTCTGCAGGTATATATGTGGATAAAAACACAAATTGCTTATAAGAGATTAGATTTAGAGATTCGTTTCCTTCTCACACTGGAAGGGCACAGTCCTGAGGACAATTTCAAAGAGGATTTCATTGGATCTCATAACAAAATTTTCTAAATTTTCCTACTGAGTATTTCTCAGAATTACAGGGCAAAGAGATATGACACTGTCCCGTTGAGAAGTGCGAGGGGGGCTGGAATGCTGGAGTGCTATGGGCAGATCCATGTCACAATTACTGGCATCGGTCACTTGACTTCTGTTAGAAATAGAGGGGCAGTCATCCTTTGAGGATGCCTTAAGTTGAGCATCACTAGATTTAAGAAAAGAGAAGGCTGTGATGAGATACAGCGCATCACTTACAAGAAAGGATAAGATGAGAGTCGAGAGCCACAGGGGTAACTCAAGCTAACTTAGAAAGAACACAGTTTGAATTTTACATGTGTTCACTATCTGGCTTATTAATATTTTCTTTGGTAAAGAGGAAAATACCCCCCACACTTCTAATGTTCATAAGCAGGAGACAATACATACGTGCTACAAGATGAAGTAGAAATGCTTTCATGATTGGTACCCCCAGAAAGTACTATCAGCAAAAGAGTACATTCATGATGTCAGCAGTTTATCTGATCCAGTGG
>NW_006363684.1:0-739 GCF_000327345.1 Myotis davidii
AATCAATAAACATATCCTTGGGTGAGGATAATAATAGTAACAATAATAATTTTTAGAAGACTAGAACTTTTCAGAAAGTGCACAGAGCAGTGACCAATAAGGAGGCCAGAAAGCCCTTGATCCTACAGGAATGTGTGGGCATAAAGTAAGATTGTGTATTTTTGCTGCCCTGTAGAACTACAAAGTACCTGGATACTATAACCGGTACATACTAAATTCATGGTCTACAAATATTAAAATATTTCCTTCTTCCTCTCTGCTCTCTTAGTATTTGGCGTCTCTATCATATAATTTAGTACCATCTCCTTTATGTTAGGGTTATTTTTATGCATGATTCTTTCTCCCAGCAGACAATTAACTCTTTAGGGGCAGACGCTATATCCCTTTTAGCACTTGATTTCATTGTTTTGTTCTAAACTCCACATAATTAATGAGACTAGGCACTCATTTTAAATTTTGAAGAGTGGATCAAATACAAGTTTCTCATGAAGTATAAGGCAGGAAAATTCATAATAGTTCTCTAATTATGAACATCGTTTTACACAGAACTTTGAATAAAATACTTAAGAGAGAAGTAAAAGAAATACCCAGATATTAAGTATCTAACAGGCTTTGAAAATACAAAGCAATCCTCTTCACTTCTTGTCCCACACATTGGCTACTAAAATATGTTCTTGTGTGCATAAATCTTCAAAGTAGAGTATTACTTCAACCATATCTTTAAAACTAATATTATAAA
>NW_006363685.1:0-739 GCF_000327345.1 Myotis davidii
TACACTTCCCTCTGATATGGTGCAGGCTAGACTACATGTGGCTCTGCCTCTATTTACCATGTCGTTTGCATGGGGTTTTACTCATTCATTAGGATAAAGTAGGAGTCTCATTGTCAAGGCAACCAGAAGTGGGAGCGTGCACGATTTCAGCCTCGTCCTTGTACGCAGATCTACTTGGGGATGTTCTCGGTTAACCTGTCTTCCGTAGCCAAAATAATGCATATCAGTCAGTGATCATTCCTGTCCATTGTTTCTCTGTCTATGAATGTTTTAGCAGCTCTATACTGCTTTTCTTGACTTTACTGGCATAGTTCTGTAATTTCTCTTTGGTAATCCTGCTGTCCTTTCCTTTTTTGTTGTAATAGATTTCCTATCCCTGAAATCGCTCTGTGATAATTACTACCTTCAACACCTTCCACATGACTTTTCTCTCTTTTTTCCCACTCTACTGTTGAGTAGTCCATGCCTCCACCACTGGAATTGGAGTTCAGGATTTCTGTTTCTTCTCTACTTTTGAACTGGACACCTTACAAATGGATGGAGGGAAGATCAGGAACTCCCTACTCCCCAGATAGAAAGACACATGGAGTCCTCCAAGAAATGTGATTCTGATTTTACATGGACTGCTTCATGTTCTCTTTCCCCTTAAAACATACATCAGGAGCTCGTTTCGGTTCTAATGTCTAACGTTGTTAGTCATTCCTTGGCAATATACTAGGTATTTCTAATAGTTGGTGCT
>NW_006363686.1:0-739 GCF_000327345.1 Myotis davidii
GTTAAGACCATTTGGAAGGTCACATTAAGGGGGAATGCTAGGCTAGACTGATGCTACCAAATCCTAACTATGCACTAGAGTTCCTGGGGAATGTTTGCTATTACACTTGTTCCTGTCTTGCTTTTCACTAACTGAATCAAACCTGGGGAATGGGATGGGCCCAGGAATCCACATTATCAGAGCTCCATGAGGATCCTGGGGTGCAGCCTTGCCTACCTCTCCAGTGCTGTCTCCTGCAAAATTTCCACCCTCCTGACGCAGTAGCTTCTCTTTTAGCTCCTCAAGGGGTTCCTAGCTCCTTCCTGACAGGGGCCTTTGCACAAATCATTCCCTCTGCCTCTTAGGCTCTTTCCTTATCTTCTGTCTGATAAACTCCAATCCTACTTCCAATCTCAACTCAATTACCATTTCCTCAGGGAAGCTTTGACGATCTCATCACCTGAATATTACATGCTATAATATAACTGGGCAGAGCTTCTGATACATTTATATTTGTTTGAATTTTGATTAATATCAGTAACTCTTCCGAACTATAAATTCCCTGAGGGTAAGCCCATGCCCACTTTTTCCCTTACACTATGTGGTAGATATTGATCATGCATTTTGGTCACCCAGTATTTTGAACTGCCTTGTTGAATTGGGCCAGTTTTCTTTACTCCTGTGTCTTTGAGAAAGAATCTGGAACTCACTTAACATATCTTCCCTTGCAACTAGAATTCAGGTAAGTTACCCAGGTTCT
>NW_006363687.1:0-739 GCF_000327345.1 Myotis davidii
AAAAAAAAAATCTGAACATCTGCATGTACCGGGTAGAGAATCAAAGCTGTTGAAACAGAGGTGAATAATACAGGTTTTTGCCATCAATGTTTGGAAAGGGCTTGAGATGACATAGACTTAAAAAATAATTACACGAAAAAGTGATAACTGCTCTGATTGAAAAAGTACCAAAAAGGAAGGCTCATCTAACCCAGACAAAAGTAAAGTATTTGGAGAATAAGGAACACTGTTTTCAGGTAAAGAAGAGGGGAAAAGGGAATTGTGTGTTCACAGAAAAGACTGAGAAATGATGAAGAATTCTGAGAGGTTTGCATCAGTTGTAGGGAAGGAAATTGAGAAGAGTGGGGGTGAAACCACCAATATCAATTGAACATGATTAGCAAAGACCAAGAACCTCAGATGAGGTTCATAAACAGGAAACCACTCTGATTAGATCTGATTTTGAGGAATGGCATTAACGACAACATTGTGCACTGACCTAATCAGGTCACATCTGCAACATTAGGTTCAATTATAAGTGTCCCATTTTGAGGAAAATATTAACAAACGGAAGCTTATGCAGAGAAGCTACTGAGATGACAAATGAAAATTCTCTTTAATAATTATAGGAGAGCATATTTAATACTGTCTGCTAGCATAGTCAAAACTCTACCTCTTATCCTTGATGTCAAACCGATTTCCCACACCATTTCATCCAAATCCAGCAGTAAAGCATCTTCATTACTATGCATGGGAGCTT
>NW_006363688.1:0-739 GCF_000327345.1 Myotis davidii
AGCTCAAAAGGTTCGCCATCACTGCTTTAGGACTTCCCCAAGTGTGCACTGAGCTTTCCTTACATATTCACTCAAAGCTGTGCCTCAAGTGGTGGAGGGGAAGGCAGGGGTGTCAGTTAATACATCTGTTTTCAATGAATTTATAATCTATTTGGAGAAGCAAGAAACATGTACAATAATTAAGGAAACACGAAGTGCTTAGCTACATGGTAGTGACTATCAGTGCAATAAACACCTTGAAAGCAGCAGTACAAGAAACCAGAGTCAGGGAAGATGTCCTGCACACAGTATCACTAGATGCTGGCTTTTGAAAGGTTGTGCATGATTTGACCATAAAGTAAGGAGCTGAGTATTTTAAGGAGGGGGAATAGAATTGTAGTGGATGGTAATGGAGAAACCAACAGTATCCTATCATTCACTCAGTCAGCAATGGGGCAAGGCCCATTTCCCACAGTGTATCCCTTGGCATCTCAGGATAATCCTGTGATGTAAACACTATTAATTCTATTTTATAGAAGAGTTGGTTTAGTTTTGTTTTGGTTTGATTTGTTTTTTATAGGCACAACATTGCATTAGAGATCTAACTGTATAAATTGCATTTAAATATTCAACTCCCTGCTTAATTTTGATCAGTATAACTTTCTTTTAGCTCTGCATAAATAAAAATTACTTCAAAATATGTAACTAAATTTTTGTCTGATTTTAAAATAAATTTGTGTGTGTGTGTGTGTGTGTGTGT
>NW_006363689.1:0-739 GCF_000327345.1 Myotis davidii
AGAATGGTATGCTAGGGAAGGAAGCTTCACATCTCTGAAAACTGTGAGGAGGAGAAACAGTATGTATAGAAGCAAGTACTGGAGAAGCACAACTGAAATTAAGACTGAAAATTTACTTCCTCAGAATACACAGGAATCTTCGGGTCTCGGACTTCCATAGGGCTAGATTTTATCTAGATTTGAAGGGACATGTGGACCCCACCGTATTTCTGGGTTAGACCTATAACATATAAATAAATAAGCATAATATTCATTGTGTATATTTAAAAGTATCATTATTTAGAGCTACAGACTAAATAGAACAACATGGAATGTTGTTAATATACTTGGCCCCTCTCCAGATTTACCAGAAGAATCCCATGGGTTGAGTGCAGAGATTTTTAAGCACGTTAAGGTTTAAGAACCACTGCCGTCAAATCATATCTCCTATTTTGTGTATATTTCCCCTTTAGACTATGGGTATCTTGAGAGCCATAATATTTTATATTTTTCAAAATTTATGGGATTTCTATTTAATTTGTAAGTCCCTTGGTAACCATCCCATCACAAACGCTCAATAAATACTGTTAAAATGAAATGGAATTACAACAAATGTATTTGCCATTTTATACACTTCCAGAAATCCCACAAGATGTCAGGAAGAGTGAACTGTACAAAAATGCCTGCTTTCTTTTGCTGTCCTCTCTTGAGGTCTCATAGCCATTAAAATCTAAGCAGTGGTTCTCAACCTTCTGGCCCT
>NW_006363690.1:0-739 GCF_000327345.1 Myotis davidii
CCCCCCCCCCCCAGCATTCTTTCCCCACTGCCCCTACACCTAGTGCTCACAAGGATCCATTCTCCTAGTGAGAAGGCTGCAAATTACTTATCTTTGGAAGAACGTTGCCTCTCCAGCCAGAAGATTCCATTTGGTTCAATCACACCTCCAACATACTTTTCCAGACCCCTCATTCAGAGTGATTGTCTACTGCTCACAAAAATGAGAAAGAACCTCTCCCAGAAAGTGAACAGTGCACTATTTTCTTATCATCATTGCAATTCTATTTCCAATCTTATCAAACCACAGTAAGATTGTCAGTACTATTTCAATTTCTTACATGTGGAAGCCAAGACAATTTCAGATATTTCCATATATTCTGGATAGGGAGCCAAATGCTATTTCAGAGATGTATTCAAAAGTAAAGGGGCACATAATAGAGTAGGAATGCTGAACTTTCTTATTAATAGTGGTCCAAGTATAGCATAGTTTATTATCAGTATATTGTAGAATATAACATAATTAATTGGATTTTGTCCTTGTGTAAGTCCAGAAGTGTGAGGCTAGTTCTAATGCCATGCAATTGCTACTGATGTTCAATTAGATATATCTCAGTTGCATGCACTAGAGAACAACCCACTGGATTGCTTTTACTGGCACAACTTCTAGATCAAAGTATGATTGTGTTTATTTAGTTTCCTTTGCACATATCAGATGTATCTGTACACAGATAAGAACACTTTGCCTTTTACCATCATGA
>NW_006363691.1:0-739 GCF_000327345.1 Myotis davidii
CAGTATGGCTAATAAAAATTATCTTAAAAATGAATAAAAAATACACAGAGGGAAATCATAATAATACTGGGGAGATGATTATCATAATTACATCAATTTATGAAGATTGAGAGAAGTGGAGATGGCGAGAATTATTTGTAGATTTTTGGATATCACAAGTTAATTAAAAGGCAAATGTTTAGTGAAAAAGGCAAATGTTTTCGGAAAGGAGAAATTGGGAAATCTTGAGGCAGTTTTAAATGCTGTATCGGGGGCCCTGAGTCATTTATGAGTTAAGTGCACAGTTAGGATCTCTGAGGACAAGGGATCTAGAATATGTGAGCCATCTGCATATTGATGGGAATTAAAACCATGGACAGCTCATTTAGAAAGAAGTTGAAACTAGTGAAAGAGGTGTTCTAAGATGTAGCTTTGCAGGCTTGTCATAGAAAGGAAGACAATATTAGAATTAGAGAGGATGGCTCCATACCTAGGGAGGACTATGTTTTAAGAAAAGGGAGAAGATGGAAATCAGATAATAATTTAGTCCCCCCAAGTTTCTGACAAAATAAAGAGTAAAAGTGGGGAAATAAACAAAAAACCAAAGCATAATCTATGTTTCCCAAACTGGAACACACCAAAGTTACCAGCAGGTGGGTTCAATTCACTAACAAAATAAGACCCACATGAAGTAAGTAGCTGTGCAGGAGGAAATACAATGAACACGATGATGTCACTCATTTGTGGAATATAATGAACA
>NW_006363692.1:0-739 GCF_000327345.1 Myotis davidii
GACCTCACGGACCACCAGTGGTCCACGAACCACTGGTTGGCGACCGCTGTCCTATAGTACAGTTCACACCCCAGTTGGGAACCACAGACTTAAGATTATGGAAATCATGTTATTTTCCATATTTTAAAATATATAGCTCATCTAAGAGTAGATTAAAGTTTTAATGCTTTCAACATAAGCTTTGACTTCTTTTTCACTGTTATTTTGAGAGTTCACGTTATTTAGTTACTGAGTCAAGGTTCTGCTTGTATAGACAGCTCCTGCAGAAGCTGACTATGCTCTATGGCCACTGTGTATGACATCTTGGTAACTCTCGTTTGACATTTCAGTAATAGCCAGATAAAGTGGTATTTTAAGGTTATACTTAAACTCAGAATTGCTATTTCAGCCATGTTAAATGAAATTCATTGTCATATAACTCTTGGTTTTTCTTCATGCATCTCAGAACATAATTTCATTATTAAAAACTGAATGTTTTTATGAATGAATAGTGAGATATGTGAATTACATCTCAGTAAAACTGGTATTTAAAACACTGTATTTTGTCCTGTTGTATGAAAAGATCTTTTATATTAATACTCAGTAGTTTCCAAAACTGTTAAAGAATGAGAGGATGCTTTGAGCTAATTGCTTTAAAATGAGTTAGGAAGTTGTTGACTTCTCTTAAATAAGTTGACCACTAGCTAACAAGTAAATGATCCCTTGGAGATTGTCTATTCATGTGTACAACTGCTTGATT
>NW_006363693.1:0-739 GCF_000327345.1 Myotis davidii
TTGAAGGACAGTTTTGTTCCATATGAAACTTTAGTTTCACAGGTTTTACTTTAATCAATTCTTTAAAGATGTCATTCTGGCTTACATAGTTTTTAATGAGGTTTGTGGATGTTTATGCTTGTTTCTCAATATTTAATGACCATTTTCCCCTGCTGTTTTCCTTTCTCTTTTCAATTATTCAGCAATTCAGTTATGAGGTAATTTGATAAATTTTGGTCTTTATATTGCTTGTTTATTAAGCTTTTTGGATCCATGGGATTAATTTTAATTAAGTTTGGAAAAGTTGTGGGAATTCCTTTTTACTCCCATCCTCCCCTATTTAGACATTCTCAATTATTCATATGTTAGACCACGTGATATGGTGTGACATGTCAGTGAGGCACTAATAAATTTTCCAGTCTATTTCTTTTGTCTCAGTTTGGATTAGTTCTCTTGCTATATCTGCTATATCCTTAATTTCATTGACTTTTTTTTACATCTAATATACTGTTAATCTCATGACTTTTTAAAGATTAGATTTTTTCAGTTATACAAGTTCTACTTAGTTCTTTTAAATATTTTTTATTCCTCTCTTTGTTCATGTTTTTCTATAAATTACTGAACATAGTTAACATATATTTTATTTAAATTAATTCTTCTAATTATGTAACTTCTTTTCATTTCTGTTTCGTTCTATTGACTTGATTTTCCTGATTATGTGTTACATTTTTTCTGCTTCTTAACATGCATAGCAATTTTG
>NW_006363694.1:0-739 GCF_000327345.1 Myotis davidii
AAGAGCCAGACCATTCCTTTCCTCCTTTCTGTCATCATAGAAGACTAATTCAGGGACCGTTATTTGGGGACTGAAAGAGCACGCTGAAGTATAAGTCACTGATTTACAAGTTATAGCCCCTTCTAACATTATCATCCACAGACTGCTCTTTAGGTTTGGCACGTGAATAATCACAGAGATAGGACTAATTGTGATTATGTGATTACATTCCAGCCTTCCTGGATGAGCAAAAAAGTCCATCTGGAAGCTTTGCCAAAAGACCATTCTATTACATCTCGTGTGAGAAGTTTAATCTGTGTGTTAATTTGGATAACTACTGTCACAGCACCTCTGAGTATTAGCAAATGAGAAATGTCATTTTATTTTAACTTCAATGGCAATTTTGGGAAAGGCACATCATACAAATCACCAAATCCACCTCAATTCAACACATGACTCTCAGACTTAAACATATTTGTGGTGATTTAACTTAATCGTGTTTATTTTTGCAAAAGATTATTTCATCTCTGCAACAGTGACTACAAGAACCTTCAGAAAAAAGCATACTCTTGTGCAACTCCAGAATAATAGGCTTAGAAAAGAAAACAGTTAACAAATTGAAATGCAGAGGCTCTGATGGAATATATCTTTTCAACTATGAGCTTTATTCATACCTAAATTATACATGTCTACATTGTTGAACATAGATGGTAATAATAGTTCAGTCATTTCCCACTTATTGGATACTCACTAAAACTAC
>NW_006363695.1:0-739 GCF_000327345.1 Myotis davidii
TTTTTTATGTAAGACCTTGTGTGTGAATTTGAGGTCAAAAACATAAAAGCAGTCATTGTACCCTTTATTTATAAGCATACTAACCTTATGACTCTGATTAAATAATACAATAATATGTAAGCCTTAGTTGCAGCGTCAAAGTTTTATGCATGCCTGCATGGAAATCTTTTTTTTTTCCTTTGGAATTATTTGTATATGATAAATGAAAAATAATTGTGAACGGCTTAACATTAGTCCTTTATTTCTGATTTTGGTAATTTTTACTTTTTCTTGTTCAGTTTTAGGAAGGATTAATCAATTTTATTACATTGTGCAAATTATTCTCTTTGTTTTGTATTTTCATTTGTATATATTATGGGTAATCTTTATTAGTTCACTCCTTTGGGTTTGGTTTGCCATTTTCTGGTTTCTTATTAAGGAAATTTAGATAATTGTACAGCTTTTTGTTTTCATATTTTCTAAATACTGTAAATCTTGCCAAATCACATTCCATGACTTTCGATGTATTTTCTATCTCTTGTCATTTAGTTAACATCTTTTAAAATTTGTCCTCTCATTCTTCTGGGATGTTAAGGTTTTTTTAAAAATTTTATAACATGTGCTTCATTTTTAAGCAGTTGGAAGATTTTCTACTCAAATCCTTTGTGGACAGAGACTGTATTTTTTTAGTGATGTCATTACTTGGGAATCTATTGAGACATTGCCCAATGTATTATAATTTACTAAGTACTTGAAGAAA
>NW_006363696.1:0-739 GCF_000327345.1 Myotis davidii
CACTTAAGCTCCCAGCCCACTGCCCAGAATTAGTCTGAGATAAAAATCTGTGAAATAGTAAGTTCATTGGGAATGCTCTCAGAAACACCTGGAGAGAGGGAGAGCCTAAACTCTGCTGCAGTTGCAACAGAGAATGGAAATGACGTTTCAGGGAGGTCTGGAGCTGGGATAGCCCTTCAGAGTGGTCTTGAATAAAGACAAGGTGGCCAGGCCTTTTTATCTAGCATCCAGTCATTGGATACAGGCTGCCTTTGGCTTCAAGTTTAACAGGGATGTACTTTGTCCATTGATGGACTACATACAAAGCCCACTGAGGTTGAATCATATTAATCTTAATATATCAGATTAATCTAATTTAAGATTGTTATTTGCCTTTTCATTTAGTGAAAAATTTGGAAATGATAATCATATTTGCTTTAAGCCACTAAGAAATTATAGGACAAAATTCTTTATTAAAATTTTACCATTACATATATTGCAAAAGAGACCTTTTATCTTTATGATCATTAAGCTTTTAGATAATAGTCTCATCCTCTTAGAGAAAGATGAATGGCTCACTTATTCCAAATCTTAGAAATTCCCAATTTGACAGAAGGTTACTAGTCTTAAAGCAACAGAGCAATCGTATCAAATAATATAATATCCAGTATTTGTTTTTGTATTTTTATTCCTGTGATATTAGTTTTGAGAAGTATATCATCGTACCAGAGAATCACTGATCGGCTGCCTGCTGCATGCC
>NW_006363697.1:0-739 GCF_000327345.1 Myotis davidii
TCCTGCACGCCCCGTACTGGGGATGGAGCCCGCCACCCGGGTCTGCTCCCTGACAACTGTGACCTCCTGGTTTCTAGGTAGATGCCTCACCACTGAGCCACCCCGGCCAGGGCCATGTGTTCTCACTGTGTTCTTCCTTCCATCCTGTGGGTGCCAGGCAGTGTGGTGTTAGAGGAATGCAGAGTTTGGGAGGATGGGAGCGGGGACCAGGGGAGGAGCCGCCCACTCAGATGTGGGATAAAGGAAGATATGACCTCTGAGCCATTTCCAAGGTCACGGGCGGGCCTCGTCGCCGGCAGGTGGGGAAGGGACAGGGCTGCCCGGGGCTGTGCCAGGGGCTGTGCCAGGGCTGGTGCGACCCTCCTGGGACGAGGCCCGAGCGACTCACCAAATTCCCCCAAATTGCCAAGCCGGGTCCTCACTGCCTCGCCTTTGGTTTCAGGCACGGCACGCGCTGCGCAGGCGAAGTGGCGGCCTCCGCCAACAACTCCTACTGCATCGTGGGCATCGCGTACAACGCGAAGATCGGAGGTAAGGCCCGGGGTTGGGGGCTGGGAGCTTCCGGGCCGGGCAGGGGCCAGGGCGTCCCATTCTGGGGGTCTCGGCAGCTTCACCTTTGTCGGTCTCGGCTGGGGCACGCGCTAACAGTGCAGAGTGAGTGGGTGCGAGCAGGGCTGGTGCCGCCAGTGGGGGTGAGCCGCGGCAGCAGGAGCTGCCCTGATTGCCCCTCAGGAGCAGG
>NW_006363698.1:0-740 GCF_000327345.1 Myotis davidii
GAATCAAATCCAGGACCCTTCAGTCCACAGGCCTAGCTCTATCCACTGAGTCAAACTAAGGCCAGAGAGTTCTCATATCCCTGGATCTACCCATTATTAATATCTTACTTTATTGTACTTTAGCTAGAAATTATTTACCAATTTTTCACAAATAATAAACATACATTGATACATTATTATTAATGATACTTTATACAAATTTTGTTAGATTTCACATAATGTCCTTTTTCCATTAAAGGGTCCAACTCCAAAATAACATGTTGCATTTATTTGTTCATGTACCTTAGGCCCCTCTCAGCTGTTAGTTTCACTGACTTGCCTTGTTTTTTATAACAATTGACAGTTTTGAGGACTGTTGGTCAGGTATTTTGTAGGCTTTTCTCTAGTGGAATTTGTCTGATGTTTTTTCTCATGATCAGAAAGGGGTTATGGGTTTTGGAAGAGGGCCATGGAGGTAAAGTACCATTTTCATCAGGTCATTTTAAGGGTACATACTGTTAGGATAACATCACTGCTCATGCTCACTTTGGTCACCTTGCTGAAATTGTGTTTATAGATTTAAACTGCAATTTACTCTTCTGCTTTCATTCTATACTGTACCCTTTGTAAGGAAGCCATTATATATAACCCGTAGTTACAGAGTGAGTTAAGTTCCAGAATTGAAAGGCCAGAGTATTTAGATAATTTGTTTAGAATTCTTTTGCACAGGAATTTTGTCCATTGTCCTTTATTTATTTATT
>NW_006363699.1:0-739 GCF_000327345.1 Myotis davidii
TTACTGTAGCTCCTTAGCCTGAAGCAGCAGAGGCTGCAGTTTCAGAGTGCGGACTCTGGGCGCCGCTGTTGGCCAGAGTGGAGAGCTGGGCGCTGGTGCTCGCCTCGCGCAGCCGCAGCTCGCTTTCCTCCGCTCACTCGCTAGAGCTGGCCTTTCCACCGCTCCCTCCTCTGGAAGAGAAGAAACCCTGACCCCCACGCAGGAACTAAGGGCTCTTCGGGGCTCTGGACACCCGCGACACAGACATTACTGGTCCTCCGGCGTCTTCAGGCCGGTGAGCGCGCTGAGGGGAGCAAGAGGGATGGGGAGCGGCGCTGGGGACAGGGGCTGGGCTGAGCGGCGGCCAGTGCTCCTTCCCTTCCTGCTGTCTTTGTTCTGCCCGGCGCTCTCTGAGCCGCTGCGCTACCGCATTCCCGAGGAAATGCCCGAGGGCTCGGTGGTGGGGAACCTCGCCAAGGACCTGGGGCTCAGTGTCCGCGAGTTACCGACTCGACAACTGCGCGTCAGCTCTGAGAAGCCTCACTTCACTGTGAGCGCGGAGCGCGGGGACTTACTTGTGAGCGGCAGGCTGGACCGGGAGCAGCTATGCGGGAAGAAGCCAGTATGTGCTCTGGAATTTGAGGCTGTGGCTGAAAAGCCGTTGAACTTTTACCACGTGAGCGTGGAGATCGAGGATATTAATGACCACCCTCCCAAATTCACGCAAAGCTCCTTTGAGCTGCAAATAAGTGAGTCCACA
>NW_006363700.1:0-739 GCF_000327345.1 Myotis davidii
GGGGAATGAGAATGGAGATGGAGAAATGCATTATTTTTTTCAGGTCTGTTATTGGAGGAAACATCGTGATAGGAAGGTAGTTTGAGGGGAGGCAGAATAGATGGAGGTATTTTTTCCCCATTGTGAATTATTCTTGTAGGTGTTTATGAGCTGAATGGAATAATCTCCTGAAGAGAATAATTGGAGGTGCCAATGAGAGAGAAAAGTGAGGGGATCATTATGAAGCGGCCTCTCAGAAGAGCTGGGGTATAATCAAGAGTTCTAGGGGAAGGCTTGGGTTGCAGGGGGCTAGGAAGGAAGAAGATAAAGATAATAGAGATTTTATGGATCTTTATTAAGAACGCCAACTTCATATAAGCAAGCTGTGTTCCAAATGTTTATTATTTGGAAAGTTTAAACCATTTCCTCGGAGAAACACTGTGCTGTAGTGGGTGTGATGCGCGAAGTGGCATGATTCTGGAGAGAGCCCTTCAGACAGCCCCTCAGTTACGAATCACCTTCCGCTTCATGCGTGTGAATATCACCCAGAGTTACATCATTCCTCTTTTCACTTTTACATTCTCTTCCTCAGAGATCATTTTTACTTTTATGGTTTAAAATAGTGTTAGCTATAGAAAAACCTTTCTCTCATTGTTACAGGAACTCTTTAGTGTTGAAGTATTGGCTGTTTAGCAGCCAGTTTTTAACATAGTGCCTTAATATCTTGGGTACTTTTCCCAGAATCCAAGTGTCTTTTTTT
>NW_006363701.1:0-740 GCF_000327345.1 Myotis davidii
CTCATCCCAAAATTGTTTTAAGATCCCTGTCTTTTTTTATCTCTCTCCAGTAAAGAACATAGTGCCCAGCAAAAGGTAGGCACGCTGTAAATAATGAATTAGTGAAAAAACAAACCAATGAATGAATGAACAGGGACGTGAAGAAGGACTGTAGAAGCAAACTCTGCACCAGATACAGCTAGCTGACCATCAGCATCTTCCTTCAACTCAAACCTAAGGGACAGGCATGCAGAATGAATAGGGAGAAACGATAGAGAAAGTGAAAGAGAGAAAGGATCCCTCCCGATGAGCAAACATATTCTCTTTGATGCTAGGGAAGGAGAGAGAAAACCAAAGTCATTCTTCATCCCAGCGAGCGCCTACTGGGTACCTCCCACGAGTGTACTCCCACTTGCATGGACACACCCAGAAGGGCTGCGCTTCTGGCCTTGCGTGGGAGGCTCCTAAGAAAGCACTCCCCCACCTTGTTGATGTGCTGCACAGCAGTGCACAGGTCCCTCCCTGAAAAAGCATGGCTCATGCTGATGAAACCTTGACATTTGGTGAAGCTCAGAAGGGGGAAGATGTGCATTCAATTAATGCATTTCCCAGAGCAAAGGGAAACCTACTAAACTAGACTGATTGACTGGTGCTTTCCCGTGAGTTGTTCAAAGACTCTTTTCAAAGGGGCTCAGGCCTGCGCATGAATCCTTGGCCTGTCTGGGTGGGAACACAGAGGAGCACATCGCTGGCCACATGCA
>NW_006363702.1:0-740 GCF_000327345.1 Myotis davidii
GTGTGGTCACCAGACCACCAAGTCAAGGACATGCACAGAAAGGAAAAGGACCATGACTGAGCACCAGCTAGAACTGTACTAGGGACTATGCTAGAGTACTGAGAGATGGGCATTACTGTCTCCACTAAACAGATGAGGAGGGAGGGGGCTCAGGAACTGTCTAAGACATCGTGCTAGAGCTTGGATTTCATGCTCTTTCCTCGGGGTATTGGGAGGAGGTAGAGAGTGTGTTAGAGAGAAAAGGAGGTGAGACTGGGAAGGTGAGTGGTTCTCAGATCCCAGGATGATTGAGGGTCAAGCTAAAGAGTAAGAACATTTGCCTGCTCTCAGTATAACTGCTGTGGGGTTTGGTTGTCAAACCAACATAACAAATGACAAAAAATGGTCATCAACAGATTTCCAGGAAGCTATTCTCAGAGCCAATTAATAATGCCTCAGACAAGTGGAATTTCCCAGGGAGAGCGCACCCTTACGGGCATATTTCAAAAGCCAGAGTTCCATCAGAGGGCACCTGAAGGAAATTTCAAGGCAGTACCTTCGGCTTCAGATAAATGTATTCGTAGGAACCCCTGACAGGCCGCCTGTGAATAATATGCAGTGCCAAGCATAAAAATGCTCAATGAGGCGAAGCAAACTCAGGGCGAGGACACATGTAAACGCTAACTAATGGGGAATGCAGAAACATTCTGAAGGTGAATCCTGGGACAAACAAAAAACAAAGCAAAACAAACAAACAAACA
>NW_006363703.1:0-740 GCF_000327345.1 Myotis davidii
ATTAGGAATGTCCCCCATGGAAGTAGCAATTGTGCCACCATTTGTTGAATAATCACCGTTCCCCCTGCTGAGGCACACAGCCCCTGTGACTTAGACCAAGTCCTCACAGATGCTTGACGGCCTCTGAGCTCTCCGGTCGGTTCCACGGATGGATCTGTCTGTCTTGCATGCCTCTCCCCGCATTCTAACGTCAGGTGGCTTTATGGTGAGTCTTTACGTCTACTTGGGAAGGTTCCTTCCCCGAGTTCTTTTATCCTGGCTCTTCTCTGCCTTTAACTGCGTTAGATTTATGTGGGACTCAGTTTGTCAGATCTTCGAAAAGCTCCGTGGGGATCTGGATTGGAATCGCAATGAATTTATAGCTGAATCTTGGGGCGAACTGACATCTGTGTAATACTGAATCTTCCCATGCATGAACACGTTATCTCTCTCCATCTTCTCAGGTCTTCTCTGGCGCCCTTCAGTAACTTTTTACAATTTTCTCCGTAAAGGTCTCTCGCATCTTTTGCTAGATTTATTCTCAAGTCCCATAGTTTTTCTTGCTTTTATGAGTCGGAACTTTCTTCCAGTTATATTTTCTAATTGATTATTGCAGGCATACAGGAACATGGTTGAATTTTGAATCTAGAAATTTCTGCTGACTATCTTGCTAGTTCTAATTGGCTGTAGATTATCTTGGATTTTCTATGTAAATAATTACTAGTATACCATGCCCTAGCTGGTTTGACTCAGTGGCTAGA
>NW_006363704.1:0-740 GCF_000327345.1 Myotis davidii
TGGATAGCACCTTTAAAAAAGCTGAGATATACCTGACATATAACATTGCATTCTTTTGGGATATACAACATGATTTGATATATGGGCCTGTTAGCTTTTAAATATACTTAGATCTCGCTTACCTTAAAAACAAAACAATTCTCTCTCTTCAGCCTCATCTCTACACCTCATTCTATGAGGCCAGTATTACCCTGAGACCAAAAGCAGACAAAGGCATCAAGGAAAAAAAATAGAGACCAATTCTGCTACAGAGAGACCAATTCTGCTACGAAGACAAATGAGAAAAGTCTGGACAGAAACGTTGCTGGGAGAGACTTGCCTTGCTGATCTCCGTCAGGGACATGGTGATGCTGTAGAGTTGGTTCTTGCTGGTGCTGACAAGCAGGGTTTCCTCTGAGGGGCTGAAGCACAAGCAGAGGATGTCCTGTTTGTCAGACTGACTCGGGTCGTTGCTCTGCGGGTCCACAGGAATCTGCCCACGACACAAGACGGCTATCAGTGACGTGCCCGCATCAGCGGCGGGTTCCCTCAGGTGTAATGAACTAGGACTCCCAGACCAGCATGGCTCCAATCCCCTCAGAGGTGGGGGAGGGCGGGCTTGAGTTGCCTCTGTTTCTGTGGGTTTCGTATTCACCTTGAAGTGATTAGTGGCTGAATAATAAGACAACGGCACACGTAGAAATGATTGATCTGCACCTGCCCAGCTGAGATCTCTGAAAACAAGTGTCAAACTCCCACTC
>NW_006363705.1:0-740 GCF_000327345.1 Myotis davidii
AAAATCATTCTTCAGCATTCAACACTCATGTCTGTATATTGATAAAGGCTTTATGTAGTAAAGCAGCATAAAGGTAAGCACTGAGTGTTCGTAGGGATCCAACAGTCTGAGAGCCATAGAAATTCTCTATCAGAAAAGATAAGGTATAATAGCAGTATTCCTTCAGCTTTGCTCAGCAGACAGATACTCTCCCATTTTCCTACAGCCAAATGTACCTATCAACTACCTGCATTTCCATCCACTGTCTTCAATAGTTAAGAATCTCTGCTCCAGTCAAAGACCACACCTTCAAGTCACCATGATCCCACAGGCAGTTAGCCCCTCTCTCCCCCACAAGGCTTAATCTCCTCTCTCTACTTGCACCATTTCCAACAGTTTGCAAACTCCAGCTCATTCATCTTAAAAATAATACCCCCTAGACTCCCCAGGCTACCTTTAACCACCAGCCCATTTCTTACTCCTCTTTATAGCAAAGCTACTCAAAAGTATAGTTTCTACTCATTCATACCTACTCTAGTGGCCCCCCCCAATGCATTGAAACTTCACTTTTCCAGATCGCCACTGTTCCCAATCCGATGGACACTCTTGAGTCTGCTTAGTTATTCAACAGAATCATCAAAATCAATCACTTTGCCAGGTGCTAGGGGCTGGGGAGCAGTTTGTTGGTCAAAGGATATAAACTTCTAGTTATAAGATGAATACGTCCCAAGGATTGAATGTACAGCAGTGACAATAGTTAA
>NW_006363706.1:0-740 GCF_000327345.1 Myotis davidii
GTGGGGAGGAAATATATGTAATACTTTAAATAATAGAGAATATAATTTTTTTAAAATAAAAAAATACTAAATCCTTTTTCTTTAAAAAAAAAAAGGTAATTTATCAAGTAAAAAAAAAGTTCTGACATTTTATCCTAGTGTAATTCTGAAAGTTTTCCTTCTACTGAAGGGTTTCTCAGTCTCACCACTATTGTCATGTTGGACCAGCTAATTTTTTGTGGGGTGAGGACTATTCTGTTCATTGTAGGATGTTTAGCAGCATTCCTGGCCTTTACCCTCTCTAAGCCAGTAGCTCCTCTCAGTTGTAATAAACCAAAATGTCGCCAGATATTTCCGATGATCCAAAATTTCTCCTAGTTGATAACCACTGGCCTAGAGGAAGGAATGACTTCTTCTAATTCTCATAAAGGCACCATATGGACTGGCAGTGGGCCATTAGCAAACTCCTCTGTGTCCACCCCTAAGACCAAGGAAGCTATATCAGCGTCAGGGAATCCCAGATGGAATACAGGTTCAACATAGATGTGGTCTTCAGAGAGAAAGGACACTGATGGGAGAATAAAAGTAAAGATAGAATTTTAAAGGATGATGGACTGATAGCCATAGATTGCTCTGTTTTCATTGTTCATTCTACCAAGAAGTGCTTGTTGAGTGTCTCCGTTATGACTTGTTTGGGCATACACCTGCAAGGGATACAAATCCAGAGTAACATGGAATCCCAGGCCTCCAGAACTTCACAG
>NW_006363707.1:0-740 GCF_000327345.1 Myotis davidii
TTTATTCATTCACATATAAAATTAATAAAATGTGCTCAGAGCCTAGCACATTACGATGTAGCAATGCTAGGTACATGATGAAGTTACAATGGTAAAGAAGATAACAGGTTGTCACTCTCATGGGTGATATACTCTAGTGAGGAAGACAAAAAAATAGACAAGGAAACAAATAATGATACATTATGTGTTTTAAAGGGAATGAATGAGGGTCCAAGAAAGGGAAGAGTAGGCAGGGATTTCAGTTTTTGGCCTTATGGTAGCCTGGATGTTTGCAGAAATCCACTCAGTAAAATACCACAAAAATGCTAAATAAAATAATGAAGACAAAATAAAATAAAATAAAAACCGCATGGCTTGCTGGGCAGGAGAGTAAGGGTATACTGTTGAGGCAGAAATGACCTGAAAGCAAGACTCATCAGGGGGAGGGAACTCTGGAGTTGCCATTGCCCTGGGGTAAATTTTATCTCTGGCAGCCTAAATCCTAAACCTTAGTTGGCCATGTGTAGGAGACAGGAGAGCATACCGTGAGGCTGAGCACAGGTTTGGAGAGACGAGTATCTATACAAGACCAGGAGACAAAAGGGCAACAGTCTTAGTGAGTGTACTAAGGAAAACAGACCTAACCAAATCCTGGCCATGGAGGACTCTGGGGGTACAGTGCCTGCTTCAACCTTGGCTTTAGGTGAAGATGAAAGATAACAGCTCTAGGCAGTTTGGCTCAGTGGCTAGAGCATCGGCCT
>NW_006363708.1:0-740 GCF_000327345.1 Myotis davidii
TGTTTTAGCCAGTCTCCCAGGTGATCGTGATGGTCACTAAAGCTTGAGAACCACAGGGAAAGGTGACATTGCAGAATCCGTGTGGATGGACTCCCTTAAGTGCCTGCCTTCAAGTTCTCTTGCTTTCCTTTCCAACCCCCTTCACTCTCCATAGAGTCCTGACTCCATTTGTAGCCATACTCACACTGGCAGCCCTGGCTCAATCTTTGTTTTCTTCAGTGATGAGCACCTATTTCTCTCTTATTAATATTGATCACTTTTTGTTTTGAGGATACAATGCCTTATTGTGTAAAATGGTTCAATTTCCAAGAGCAATAAAAAATGAGAGAATTGAGATCCCCTTTTCTGCCACAGGTACAATAAGTGGGATGGCCGTATTGGGACAATTGGGACAATCTGGTTTATGGTCCTTGTTCCAGCATAATAATACCACTCCCTCCTATTCTTTTAAGTGCTTTGGTTTAGATGGTAAATTAAAATCATAAGTTATTCTGACACTATTGAAAAGTGGTCAAAGAAGGATTCACCAAGAAGGACATGTTTTGGGCATAAAAATGAAAGATGTCCACTTACAATAGATAGGCAAACAGGATTAGAGATGTATGTGGAGAGAAATCTTAGAGGCTGAGAGTTCAGGATAAATAAGCCTGTACAGCTGCAGGTTACACTCAGCAAAGCTTAAATAATTCACAGCCTATTTCTGGTGAGAACGATGCTATATAATAAAGAGGTAATATGCA
>NW_006363709.1:0-740 GCF_000327345.1 Myotis davidii
AGGCTGAGTTAGAGTTCCAGAATGCTGGTCCTGGAAGGGGCCTTAAGCTTTCAGCATCAACTAGGGATTCTTTATTTTACAGATGAGGCTGTTGTTTCTCCAGGCTAGTTAACAGCGGGGACATAAATTCTGAAAAGACTGGGAGCATGAGGATTTAATCATCACAGCACCTCCAATGTCTAGCAAGAACCAGCACATAGTAGGCGCCTACTATGGTCCAAAACTGTATGAAGTCTCAGGCGGTATACAGAGATGGATATAATACAGCCCCAGCCAATGAGGAACACACCACCTAGTGGGAAACATAGGCACATGGAAAATTATAAAGCAACATTGTTTGTGCTTCCATAAATATGTAAATAAGGCACCCACCAGAGAACCCAGTGGAAATAAATAATGTTGCTCATAGCCTTCCAATAACTGACATACTTTACCAGAATAGGTATTGGGAATAAAGTAATGGTAAATGAGATATAGTCTCTGCCCTAGAAGAGCTTACTATCTAGTTCAAAACAATGTACAAAGAGGTAATTCCAATACATTGTTCTAAATGGGGATGTGAGCAGTATGGGCACTTTGTGAACACATGGGAAGGGCATATTCCCAAGTTAAGGGGAGACAGGAATATATTTTCAATGAACAGGATACATAAGTTGAAATGAACTGTGAGTAGAATTTAGCCAAGTGAAGATGAGGAAGGATGCGAATGGGTCAAAAGGCATCTTAGGAAATAGAAGGAG
>NW_006363710.1:0-740 GCF_000327345.1 Myotis davidii
CATGCATCAGGCCTCTAGTGGAAATAATAATATTACTTACTACATAGGGATCTTGGTTACGATGAAATGAAAAGACATGAAGCACAACACCTGGCATGTAGTGAGACTAAATTTAATGCTAACTGTTCTATCAGTATTATTGTAATTATCCTCCTCTTTTTCTCTAGTTGTTATTTCCTTTACCCGTTTCCCTTTCTCTTTCTTAAACATAAGAATTCTAAATACCATCAGTCACAGCAATCACCTCTGTAAAGGATTCTTTCATCTGTTTTTAAGCCCAATCACCCTCCCAACATCAGATTCACAATTCTGTTTGCTGAATTTTTCTGTAAAAATTAAAATGTCCAGACTGGCAAGTCCTATCCCTTTCCCACCAATTCTTTGTCTTAATAACCACATTTGTAATACTCTGCAGCCCAATCAGGTATATTATGCTACACAAAATCTACCAAAACATGTCTTTTAAAATAATCTCTCATGTTCCCACCGTTAACACTAAAGTTCCAGTCCTTCCTGAAATGACTCTAAAATGGCACTCCTCTGATCTCCAAGTAGTCTAGCATACTGAATTCATGTCTGTTATAAAATCATTCTAGCCATTGTATTTATAACACCCCCATCTCCAACCTGCTACATTCCTAAATCACAACCAGTTCCCTAGAGGCCATCTCAAATATCTTCTCTTCTATGACACCTTTTCTAAGTCCCATTAAATCAGTGGTTCTCAACCTTCCTAATGC
>NW_006363711.1:0-740 GCF_000327345.1 Myotis davidii
TGCATATTAGCCTTTTATTATATAGGAGAATTCCTTCTCTAAGGAGTGGTGGTAACTTGTCTGAACTCCCTAAACTGAGGACAAAGCCAAGGGCATTAGGGATTATGGGGGAAAAACCTTAAATTACAATTTCATGGCATCCTCACCACATACCAAATTTGCGAGTTGGCCAAGTTGTGAGCAAGATGCAATCAGAAACTCATGGTTTGGGCACTTGCTACTTATCTATATTGTGCTTTAACTTAATGATTCTTCCACACCTGAAGGTTTTTGTGAAACTTTAAAATAATGGTATGCTAATATCATCTCATATTCTAAAAAAATTTTCTTTCTACCTCTCAATGCATTCAATGTAAAATTTTGACTGTATGCATACCTCAAGAACAGTAAAACAAATTGCGGGGCTAAGAAAAAGAATTTATTCCTTAGGTTTGCAATTTACCTTCCTATGCTACTTTTGTCATTTGCTGGCATCATTAAAAGGCAAGCAATATCAAGTGCCAAAGGTTTAAAAGAAAAATGGAGATAACACATTTTACATTGAGGGAAGTCTATCAATAAACACAGTTTCCCTTGCAAATTAGGGAATGACGGCGATATTAGCAAAACAGGTTGTTGCTGAAACCACTCCCAAATATCAGATCAGCTCCACAAGGTGTTTAGCTAACATCCTTCCACATTGTGGAAAGGGTCAGGGGTTCTGCCAACTTTAGGCTTTCTGTTCTCTGTGGGTTTCAGAA
>NW_006363712.1:0-740 GCF_000327345.1 Myotis davidii
AAAAAAAACAAACTTAGATTACACAGGGATTTACATAAAAGCAAAGTTTAATTGGGGCAAATGTAAGCTTTATATCTCTTTGAAACAACAAACAACAATAAATCCATGTGGCTGACTTGTTTTGGCATTTGCAAATATGTTGGCTCCAGACAAAACAAACCTCTTCATGATTAAACCAATATTTCATGATTGCAGCAATCTTCTCAGAAATTTTCACTAATCTCCTTTTCTAAAATTTAGACGTGTTTCTCATCATCTTCTCACTTATCAAATGTGTTGATAAATTTGACATGGGACAGGAGGATAGCATGAAGGTAGGCTAGATGTGAAGTTTATAATATGAACAATGATCCTATGCAAGAGTTTTTGTTTTCAAGTAGACAAGGTACATACACCCATTACGTTGCAGTCTGGATCTGCTGATTTTTGTGGCTACAAAGACTTGATAGTAAATAGTTTCATCAACTGCAAATTTACTATCAGGTTTTCCAGCAAGTACTATGCATTCCAGATTACAGAGGGTGGGGGAAGAGGGAGAGAAAGAGAGAGTGTGTTAGTCAGTTATATAGTCAGGATATGGAAGCAAACTAAGTGTCATCGATAGATTATTGGACAAAGAAGAGGTGATACATATATACAGTGGAATATTACTCGGCCACAAAAAGAATGAATTCTTACCATTGTCAACAACAGGAATGAACCTAGATGGTATTATGCTAAGAGAAATAAGTCAGACAGAA
>NW_006363713.1:0-740 GCF_000327345.1 Myotis davidii
TATTTCCTCCAATATCACCAGCAAAATGACTAATTCTTTTTTACAAATAGTAATCTTTGAATCGGAATTGAAAAGTAGAAACTGAACTTTAAAAAATAGGAAAAAAAGAATATTTAAGAAGGTGAATGATAGCTTAATATAGGCAATCATCTCAGCCTGTCTAAATGCATTTCTCCATCTGTTGCAACAAATTTGTTATGTAATCTTGGAATTGTTGTCAAATGTAACTGAGAAACAATACTGAGTGAAAAATATTATTAAAATCCAATTCGTACCTTCTACAAATAAGTCAGTCCAAAATAACTTTAATGTGATAGTGTTTGTAGCTAAAAGAATATGGTAAAGCTATAGATATTTATCTCTGATGTGATAAAGCATTTTGATGTCATAATGTATTCAATGTATGTTTACCTTTGGGAATTCTTTTCACAGACTTTCATGTTTTTTTAGGATTTAGCTGAAGAAATATGGATTGATGGCAGCAAAATTAACAACCTAGTTGAACAACCTCACCCAAAGCTGTTTCATTCTTGCAATTTCACAGAATCTATCATTTAAAATTTGACCTAGATTTCTTAGTGTAACTTAAGAGAGTAGAATAATAAGCTAATGTTTGAAGATAAAGTGGGAAGAAGAGTTTTTTCAGCTAAAAACTCCTAACAATTAGAATCCTCAAATGGTGGTGGTGGGATGTTTTAAAAAGTTATGAGCTCCTAGTTGTAAAAGTAATCATTTAGAAA
>NW_006363714.1:0-740 GCF_000327345.1 Myotis davidii
GGGTTCATATGAAACTGCCATTTTATAGGCTACTTTTGTATTCAGATGTGAATTTCTTACAGCTCAATCTAAGACTAGCTATACTTTTCAAGTTCTTAATTGCACACAGCAGAAACCGCTCCAGTGAGATTAGGCAGTAAAGAGCTCCCAGATAGCCAGGGCCTCATTCCCTGAATGGCGCTGTGCACCGGAAAGGACTTCATGTGAACAAGCTATGAGCTCCTATTGTGTGAAGCCGCAAGTAATTGGAGTTTCATGTGTCGTAGCACCTCGCACCACCTATCCTCACGAACACACATGATCTACTGGACTTCAGCACCTGTGATCCAACCCACGCGTAATTTGCCTTTCCAGCTGCGGGGAACCTGGAGGTAGGTGCATGTACAATGTACTAGAATACTAAAACCAAAGACAGAACGGATGAGTTCCACAGAGCGCAACAAATAATGGATCGTAGGGTTAATGAAGCAGAGAACACAAAACGTAGTGGTTTAACCAAATAAGGCCAAATGAGAAATACTGCTCAGACCGTCAGGAAGAAGAGTAACAAAGGATTTGGAAATGGAAAGATAGATAATACAGACATTTTAGGGAACCGAGTAAAATAATCCTGGACTAAGAATGGGCTGGGTCAGAGCTATAAGGAAGAATTTGAGCCCAAGAGACCTTGTTAGGGTTTACCTCCAAAATTGGACAAAAGGAGATTCGAGATTGTGGAGAGCGGCTACAGCGTTTGGACA
>NW_006363715.1:0-740 GCF_000327345.1 Myotis davidii
GGTTGCGGCATTGGGAAGGTTGAGAACCACTGCAACAGAATCTTAGGGTCAAGGTGTTCTCCTGAGTAGATACTTCTTGTGGTGCTTACTTACTCTTGTTTCTTCAACAAGTATCTATTGAGCATTCAAGTGTCAGGGACTATGGATACAAAGGTGATTAAGACAAGGTCTAGGCCCCAGGGAAGCTTACAGTTCAGTGAAGGATTTGGCGATTCATGTTACCTACTGTCCCATTTGCACAAAACAGCAGAGTTAAGAAGTTACAACAGAAACTTCATGGCCACACAATCTGGTCCTTTACAGAAAAAAATTTGCCAACCACTGGTCTATTGGAAGGTAGATCCTTCTGGAAGAGCTGGAAACGCTCTCCCAAATCTTCTCCTTTCCTTTCAACAAACTCTTCCTCAACTTGATTTCTCACTTCTAATATCACCACTTTTGTGTAGCCTTCTTTACATGAATTCGGGTCTCATTGACCCACATGCCTTTCTTCCATAATTCAGTTTACAGTTTATATAATTATTCATTTTCAGGTGAAAATTTCATCAGTATCTATTTCCCCCACTAATGTAGCCCTCATTATGTTCCCAGGACTGTTTCAAGCACTTTGCATATATAAACTCATTGAATTCCCTCAATAATCCCATGAGGTAGGTACATACTATTATTATTTCTGTTTTCCCAATGAGAACCTGAGACCCAAGGAGGTTAAATAACCTGCCCAACGTCACTGGGAAGTA
>NW_006363716.1:0-734 GCF_000327345.1 Myotis davidii
GCCAAAGGGGTTGCTACCCACAGGTTGAGAACCCCTGATTAAAGTGAGTTCATGAGAGCTGGGTATGGGACCATCACCTCACAAGCAGGGTGTAAGTGTGCCCACTGCACACACCTTCAGAAGAGGGAAGAACTCAGGACTGCCAATCACTTTATCGCAGGGTCTTCTCTTTACCAAATGTGCCTGGAAAATATTGTCTCCCTGTAACTTCCTATCATCATCAAGTGTAAAAACTGTAAAGAGGGATAGGACTACATGGAAAAATGCAGAACAGAAAGACGTATGTTTAAAAAATAATTACTGAAAAGAGGTCTTACACAACAATACGTATGGTGTATTATCTCAGTGACTTCTCACAACTGAGAGGTTGGTTTTAGCGTCTTTTATAGATGAAGAAACTGGTACTGCTGCTGGGAAAGGGATAAGTAACTTGTGTGAGGAATACACGCTAGTAAGAGGAATGCTTGTATTCAAACCCAAGTCCATTGAAATCCAAAATACCAGACTCTTTCCTTTAGACCAGGCAGCTCAGATTAAGTGAAATAATAACACTAGCATTTATTGAGACATAACATATGCCAGACACTGTCCTAAGCACTCTACTAGTATCAAGCCTAGTATTAAGTAATTTAACCACAATAATTCTATGATTTCATAGATAATGTTGTTCCCATTTTACAGATAAGTCACACAGCTTGTGAGCAGCTAGAACTTGTACTCTTATGGAAAGGTCC
>NW_006363717.1:0-740 GCF_000327345.1 Myotis davidii
ATGATGAGAGAGAATCATTGATGAGCTGCCTTTGCTTGAATGATATATGAGCGAACAAAACAATCACGGTTAACAGAGTATGATCTCTATTTCTTTTAACTACAGCTAGTCTGTACTACTCTAATTCTGTCCCTAACATTAACACCCTCTCACCTTTGGTTATTTCAGCTTTCCAGAGCATGTTTAAAGCTGGAAGTTAGTATATGAGTTCTCTGAGTAGCCGAGATGTCTCTTATTCCCTGGGAACGGCCATTATTCTCAATACACACCATGTCAATTTCTAATACCTGGCAAAGTTGGTCACAATGGATTTTTTTTGTTTATAGTTGGGAAGAAGGAGAAAATTTGGAGTGGGGCGTTGAGAGGAAGAAACACTCATAATAAAAAACTGACAGTCCCAGTGGAAAGGCTGTGTTCAAATGTAACCTCTCAATGAGGCCTTCTCTAACCACTCACGTAAACTGCAACCCACCCCAACCCAGGAGTGCCCTATCCCCTCTCTTTGCCACTAACCACTGTCTAGCACACCCTTTTATGTGTTATTGATTGATTTACTGCCTCTCTCCTGCATTAGAATGTATGTCCTATGAGGACATGGGTTTTGTTGTTCCCCCTACTGCTGTCTAGAATAGCATCTAGCAGATAGAGGACACAGTTATATTTGTTGAATAAATGGATGTAAGAAAATGATTGAAGACCAGGCATACGGCCCAGCCAGCATGGCTCAGTGGTTGAGTGTC
>NW_006363718.1:0-740 GCF_000327345.1 Myotis davidii
TTTAATCCTTCACTGCCCCGCCTCAGGTTCACCCTGGCCATGCTGGATGATGTTCAATAGCATACCCAGCAAAATACTTAACCATTTTCACATTTTAAATACAAACCATCTGTAAAGCATGAGAAGTCAGACTTACCCAGAGAAATGTCCTGCAAATCATCATGAAGGGTCAGGAGGTGACCTGTCAGCAATAAGCAGCCATGAGGAGCTTCATAGGTGTTAGAGGGGAGATGAGTATCAGGGTTAATGTTATTATACATGAAAAGTTATGTGAAAAGCAGTTAACAAAAGGACTTCCTAGGGAGTTAGGTGACTGACTAAAAAAAATGTTGGGTATAATGAGTATTCAGGAGGCCTCCTACTGCATGGGGTATAAGGATGGTTAAAAGGGATCCCACAGGCATTTCCTCTGTGACATTAACCAAAAGGGAAATGACAGTAATGGCTCTAAGGCAAGGGGATATCCCAGAGTCACTGGGACCAATTGCTGATTGTGGGTTTATGATGATCCTCATTATTTTGGGTAAGTACTCCAATGACATTTCCTGTATTTTTATATACAAAGGGGTAAAAGGGACTATGATAAGTGAGATGTTCGAGAGCACATGGGTTCATTAAACTCTTCTTTAGGGCTTTAAAGGCTATGCCATCCCATTCTTCCAATAAAATTGGGTTGTGATTGTTATTTTTTATTGTTGGGATTGTTTATAATACTCACCTAAGGATATTTTTCCATTGAT
>NW_006363719.1:0-740 GCF_000327345.1 Myotis davidii
GTCCACAGGCTGATGCTCTAACCACTGAGAAACGGCCAGAGCTTTAATATATTCTCTATACCCCACCCTTATGCAAATGTTTTAAGATGATTATATTATCCAAGATAATTAGTCTACATTATTCAAAGTATGTCTCAGGGCTATACTTTGTGCTATCCAGCCCAAAGGGACCTCAGGGAAGGATGCTTTAATTACATATATATGTGCATATGTATGTTCATATATATACATACAATGATGATATATATAATGATAGTATATATTTCTGAAAAAGCAAACTGATTATACAGCAATAGCTGGACACACAAGGAATTCACGGCTCCCCAAAGAAAACACATCTGGATGACCTGTCCAGCAATTCTCCCCTGAGATGTAGGAATGTCTCCATATTTCATTCCCCGCTCCTTGCCTGAAACAGTTTCCATCACTTGACAAATCATTATCATTCATTAATAATGCTTACCAAGTGTCCATATGTGAAAGAAATTCACTACACATTTCACAGACGCAACTTCTTTCCCCAGGGAGTTTTCATTTCAATGGGAACAATATAGAATATATATGTCTTCCTTTTACAAATTCTGTTTGGGTTTGTTGTTGTTTCTTGTTTTGTCTGCTTTCTCTCCGATCCAGAGGAATAATTTCCTGGCTTCATAAACTAAGTTGGCTCATTTCACTTCTATGAGTCAGGAAATACTTTACAAAAGAATAAAGATTTAAAGCAGACTGGAGATAAGGGA
>NW_006363720.1:0-740 GCF_000327345.1 Myotis davidii
ATGGTTTTTCTGTATTTTAGTTGTAACTGCAGTTTGATCTTGAAGAGTGTCTGTGCAGTTTCCACTTACTCTGCCACCATTTTTCTTTATTTTTTAATATAAACAATTATTTTTGTTGTTATTGTTCATCCTTACTTGAGGATATTTTTCCGTATAGTTTTTAGAAATAGTGAAAGGGAGTAAAGAGGGGAGAGAGAGAGGGAGAAACATTGATGTGCAATAGACACATGGATTGTATACCTCCCACATGTGCCCTGACTGGGGCATGGGGTCAAAACTGCAACCGAGGTACATGCTTTAACAGTTTCTTTTAGTGCTGGTGAAAGACATCATGTTATCCATTAGTTGTATCATTAAGTTAAATAATCTTAAAAAAATTAACCTCTGTATATGCACTGGCAGGTATGGCTAATTTGGTTGGGCATCATCCCATGTACCCCAAAATTGCTTGTTTGATACCCAGCTAAAGCAAGTAACCAGTTTGCAGGCTTGATCCCCAATGGGGAGTTTGAAGAAAGCAGGCAATGAATGTTTCTCATATTGATGTTTTTCTTTCTCCCTCTCCCTTCCTTTCTCTCTTAAGTCAATACAACATATTTTTTAAAGTAATAACATAAATTAACCTCAATAATACGGCATTGTAAAACACAAGTTACTTTTTATATATACATACATATGAGTTTTTACATTCTTTGAAGCATAGGTAAGATTCTACAAATATTTACTAAGTTTAATTTTTT
>NW_006363721.1:0-740 GCF_000327345.1 Myotis davidii
GCTTCTACTAAGTTGTCACTTGACTATCTCTGAAAATCTCATTTATACTACTTATGTATCATTTACTACTTAATACATTAATAGCCTATGGGGAAGATGAGGAATGATGGGATATCATTTCATCAAAATTACTCTATAGGAGGCTGAAGGGGCAGAGGAGGAAGTGGAAAAGAAGAGGAGAAATGATCATGTGTACGTGGAAATAAATTTGGGTGGAAAATAAAACAGTCATACACTACATGTGTCATCTTTAGATGTTTACTATCCTGTGCACTTCTGTGGATGATGAGGCAGAACCTTGAAGTTGCTGGAGAAAATTTACACTTCTTACGTTCCAATTTACCTTTCAAGTTCAGTCTGACATTAATCATTCACTGACCTTAGCATCTGTCATTTACTTTTTATCATTAATCCAAATGAGACAACACCTAGCATCTACTCTAACACAATCATGGTTGTTTTTTAAGACTGCTCTAATTGCAACAATAAACTCTATAATATAGATGATGAAACCTAGAGTTTAAAAGTTGAGGATTATGCCCGTGAGACCTGAACTAAACAGCGTTAGAGTTTCATAAGCTGTCTTTCTGTGACGTTATAGACTCGTCTGTAAAGCACGTGCACGAAGCAGTAAAACAGCAAAACACCAATGAAGCATCAGTCCCTTTAAGCCCAGTTGCTGCAGGGGCGGCATAATATATATATAATTTGATTTCAGAGAGAAAGGGAGAGGGAGATAG
>NW_006363722.1:0-740 GCF_000327345.1 Myotis davidii
AGTTTTGTGACAGAATTTTTACCCAATTTTATATTTATGTATTTATTACTGATAGTTGACCATTTTATGATGCTTATTGGTCAGTTGAAGCAATCCATACAATTTCATCTTTTTTTATTTGTAGGTAATCAACTAAATATTTGCTCCTAAAGATATAACATGTTGAAAATTATGCAATAGTGAAAAAGTTTTATGTAGGGTGTGTTTAATTATTGATATTTGAGAGTAAAAACAGCACAATATAGCACAAGATAGATACATTTAGTAAAATCCTCAAAGATTTTATACATTATTTTCATAGAAAATTAGATGCTTTTGGTTGCTTTCATACTAGCTTTTTTCATGATTCCCTAATATATGTTTTCTTTTTGAAAGATTTTTGTTCATTTAAATCTGGTGGCATGTCTCTTTTTCTTCTATCTCTGTTAAAGATAAGACAAGTAATACTGATTTGTAGCATTAAGACAGGTCACCTGAGTCCTTACTCAGCCCAGGGAAAATAGTATATTTCTTAGGAAGCTAATCAGCGATATATGACAACATTCAGCACATAGTGTTACAGTGATATTTCAAAATGTTTAACAGCATTAGATAGCTTTTGAAATAATCATGACTAGTATTCACAAATATATTACTAGGATTGATGTGTCACTGGATTTTTCTTTTTTGAATCTAAAATGCCATGAATTGTAAGACAAATCATTATTTTGTAGAGCTCTACAAAAGGAAAAGTGGAGCTA
>NW_006363723.1:0-740 GCF_000327345.1 Myotis davidii
CCCCGAGGAAACCACTGCTTCTTGAACCAAGGTTGGTGCCTGCAACCTGACCTTGGCCCCTGGGAACAGCAGTTCCCCGAGAGGCCTCGCAGGCTTCACGGCTGAGGCCTCATGGTTCTTGCCGTGAGCACAGGAAGCCCTGTGCCAGGAGCTGGCTGTGCGCACCCACGCCTTGTGCACACTGTCTTCCAAGGCCCCTGCATGGGAAGCTGTGGACAGGGGTAGGTATGGACACGCACTGTAGCGGGAACACACATAGGGAGAGCAGTGCAGGGCCACAGGAACACAGGCCTGGCGCACAGGACTGACCCTAGAGAGGAGGGCGGGCCTCTCCCTACTGCTTCCTAGCGTGAGACCTCGGGCACGCACTCAGCCCCTGCGGCTGAAGTGCCCGCTCCGTGAAATGGGGAGGATAGAAGTGCCTCCAGGAAAGAGTTATTCTGAAGATCGGATGAACCAGTGTGTACGAAACTCTTCGCACAGTGGTAGGCATAGTGTCAGCATCCCATAAATGCTAGACCTGGGTTGCAATCTTCACTGATGATTTCTTCAACAATATCGAGGGCCTAGTAGCTTCCAGACACGAGGCTCTAGTAGGAACAAAGCAAACAACATCCTTGCACTCATAGATCTTTACAAAATGATGATAATGTTTATATAAACTGTTGTGGAATTAACCTTTTTTGCATAAATTATATCATACACTACTATTTTCCTACAACTCTTATTCAACAGTTATC
>NW_006363724.1:0-740 GCF_000327345.1 Myotis davidii
TGCTGGCTGGGCTACACCCTGATTTTATTACCTGTATGATATTCATTTTTAACCTAAATATCTTAAATTTAATGATGCATTTAATGAGAGGCCCAATAATTCCTCATGCCGGCAGTTTATTTATGTTTGCTGCAATTGCCCATTTATGGTTACTACTGACCCCAAACAAGGATAAACTATTGAATTCCATGGGTTTTTGAACATATTCCTTCCTGCCCCAAGTGAATAGCAGGAAGTTTAGTTCCTCATGGTACCAGGGCAATCACCTTGCCAATGTGGTAGGTAGCTCCTTACTTATCAGCTTGTCTATCTACGTGAGGATCCTTAAATAACCAGTGAGTACTTACAGCATCAGGTTAAAACCTTACTTTGTTCCTTGCTGAAAATATTTCCCTTTGGAAACTTAGACTTCTAATCCAGTAGAACATAAAATTGTGAAGAGATACAGAATAATCCTGCAAATGAAGCTTTGGGAGTGATGGTGGGAGGAAGAAATACTATTTCCACTCCTTCTCATGCCTGTGTGTTGCCATGCCCACTTCTGGACACAGCAACATGTGTGGCCCGATTGGTTCCTGTACTGCGTTATATAGGAAAGTCTCCCAAACCCACAGTGGTGTGGCCTTTCATAGTTCATTTATCTTTCTATTAAGTTGCCTTCTTTCTGGATTTTGTGTTAAATTATGATCATGACCTGGGTCCCTTGGTCTGAGTATCCTATATAATAAAAGGCTAATATG
>NW_006363725.1:0-740 GCF_000327345.1 Myotis davidii
TTTCCTGCTTGCTAGTAAGTTCGTGTTTATATAAATTGCCATTGTTTACTCCAAGGAATTAGGTTATTTGATGTCATTATTCAAATGTATGCCCTTTCAAGATGCAGCCACAGAGGAAAAAGACCTTGCAAAGCTCATGCATTTTCAGATGAGTTTATAAATAGAAGCACCATCATCCAGTCTCATGAAATGGAGAGACAGCAGGAGAGGCCATTTTCAGGCCTCCCTTATCTTGTCCAGGTCACTTCTTGTTATGTCCTCATTGACAAGTGAAAGTAATTGATCCCCTCTGTCATTTGGAGGTTTACAGAGAGCTGTTTGCTACAGAGAGAAGAAACAATATTCTGTTAGCCTCTGCCCATTCATCTCCTTTTAGTAGCAAGATAAAGCCACACTAGCAGCTTGGAAGAAGACAGTGGAATGATTTAGCCCAGTTTTATTTGATTCAACAAACATCAGCAAATGAGTAGTCAGGATTTAAGTGTAAAACACTGTAGAGCACATTTACAGCATTGGGTCATATTTAACTCACCAGCAGTGGTAATAGTAATTCAGTGCGGTCTTACCCTGAGTCACACAATAAAGGGTGGAACGTTATACATAAAATGTGCACTTAAAAACTAGAAATCATGAAGTCCAAACTACTTTTTTTAAAAGTCAAAACAAGACATTTTCCAATAGTATTTCCTGGCTTCTTCCCCATCTTCAGTTTGTATAGTGTGTATTCTTTCCATTCCTTT
>NW_006363726.1:0-740 GCF_000327345.1 Myotis davidii
ATCACCTTTTCCCTCCCAGGGGTGCTTGTTAAAATGAGATTACACTTGTCAAAGCTCTCTGTTCACTTTCTCTATGACTCAAGACTATCCCAAGTTACAAACTTAACTTTCTCATTCCTAAGTTGTACAGTTGACTTCCCTCTTTCCTTCTCCCTGTCTCCCAGCAAATGATAACCCATTCCCACTCTCACACTACATTTGAATTCTGTTGGAAGGGACCATTGTGGAGGGAGGGGTGTTATCTCTCTTATTATATTGTAACCTATTTGAAAACACATTTTCTTCAAACTCAGCATCCCAAACAGGACTTAGCATACTTCCTTGCACAAATAGGCAAACAGTACATGTTTGGGGGATATCTGGTTAGATGGTTGGTTAGGTGAACAGACAGACAGATAGAAGGATGAATAGATGGATGCATGTCTAGATGCATGAATAGCAAAAAACCTACTGTGTGCCTGGCACTGTTAGTTCTTTAAACTATGTTTTCTCATTTAAATATTTCTTGCAATGGGGAAGTGTCCCCATTGAACTGATGAGGACACAGGCTTAGAGATTTTAGTAAGGATTCATTCATGACCTTCCCGCTAGCAAGGAGCTGAGCCCAAATTTGAGCCCCAATCTGTCTGGTCCTCCTGAAGTTTTGCACATCAATAGGACTGACTACCTAATTTGTGGGACTGCTATGGTCTGAATGTGTCCCCACCAAAATTCATATGTTGAAATCCTAATGTCCAATG
>NW_006363727.1:0-740 GCF_000327345.1 Myotis davidii
TTGTTTGTATGTTGGAGATCCCGCCTAAATATGGGTTGCTGTGTGAGGGGTAAAGTTTTGGGCAACTGATTCTCCTTTCAATCTTGATGTGGCCCTTTTACCCTTTGATGTGGTGTAGTTAATCAGACAGGTCTCTGGTTATTTTCTGAAGAAATTGTTCCATATGTAGTTTTAGATTTGTTGTGTACATGGGAGGATGTGACTCCAGGATCTTCCTGCACTGCCATCTTGAACTTCCCCTTCCATAAAGTCTTTAAAAATCAGGCAATAAAAAGAATCTCTGTGTCACCCTATCTTACCTTACATACGACACATCATTTCTGTCATGCTGACAACTAAAATAAAAACCAGAGAGTTATTTTATTTAACCATTAAATGTAAGTATCTCATGGAATGCTGTGTCAGTTGCACTTGTGTTTCAAATGGCTTATTATTTGGCCAAATATAATAGAGAAAAACATCTAAAACAGTTTGATATTTACTAACAAAGAAGAGATTAAATAAAGGTTAAAAATTGCACAATATGGTAAATAAAAATACTTTTTTTCATGTCATATCATATTGTTTCTATAAACCTATAGTTGCAAATTTTTCTATCAGTGCAACACTAACTCTAGAATATAAATAGGAAATGGATTACATTTCTTTTCTTTTGAATAGACTTATCTAATCAAGATTAAAAATTGTAGAGGGCTGCCTGGGAGGTACCTAGGCATCCTATCTAATAAAAGAGAAACATG
>NW_006363728.1:0-740 GCF_000327345.1 Myotis davidii
GGCCCAATCCCTGCAGGCCACCCAGAGGGATCCTACCCCTGCACGAATTCATGCACCGGGCCTCTAATGATTAATAAAGACCCAGGAGTCTCTTTTCTTTGGGCAGCATCCATGAAACAGTAGCAGCATGACTTAATAGTGTGAAAGTTAGGTAAAATCAAACTCCATACTTGATATGTAGAAAGTATATTGCAGCTAACTGTGACCAGGTGTCTAAATTCTGGTCAAGGATCTATAATTATTGGGAGGAATTTATGGGAAGGCTCCTTAGAGGGTGATAGGTGGCCAGCGTGAACTCCCCTCCCCCCCCACTTCCTCCTTTCTATTGTTAGAATAAAGGAAGATGGAGGGATATGTAGCAGCCATCTTGGACCATGTGATTACCTTGAGGATGGTAGCCTATACCAAGGATGGCGGAGAAGAAAGATAGAAGAGGCTTAGGTCACTGTTGAACTTTGTGGAGTTCTCATACTTATTTTGGTCTGCTTGCCTGCCTCTAGATGGTTATACTAAGTGAGAGAATAAACTGGTTGTCTGTATTACAATGTTTAGGGTTCTCCTTCTTTCAGAATTATTAAGTAATTTTATACAGGGGTGGGCAAAAGTAGATTCATCATAACAATAGATAATAGTACAATAATTAAATAATAATACAAAAATAAACCCTATGTTTTGTGTACTCACAACTTTAAACCTAATTTTGCCCATCCTTATCTATACTAATAAAAGGGTAATATGCT
>NW_006363729.1:0-740 GCF_000327345.1 Myotis davidii
TTTTTTTAACTTGATTAGCTTTATTGGAAGAAGAAAGACCTGAACTACTCCTAAAGCCAGGTTCTCAGAACCCATTGTGCTTAAATATTACCTGGAGGATTTCTTTATAATAAAGGGACCTGAGTCCAAATCCCAGAATCCCAAGTCCCAGGTTATTTTGATGACAGTGGGTCTCCTCTAGCTTTGGCCAGAATAGCACCTTAGAGTTAGAACTTACGTAGGCTAAGGTAAGGGGAGGAGTTGACAAAAGACACCAAGGTAAAACACTGAGGGTATGTGGTTGATGGACAGAGGTTATGCAGAGGAGAAAAAGAAAGGTGAGGTGGAAAATAAACTGGGAGGAGTTTATGCAGATCCAGATTGCAAGCTTATATTCCTGTCTTAAAGTGTCTATATTCTCTGTTGGGTTTGGGAAGCTCTTAAAGGGTTTTGAGCATGTATGTGTGTTATGTCAATTAAAACTGGCTGTGGTATAAAGAATGGCTTACAGAAGCTATTTCAAATTGTGCACATTTAAGTGAGATGTTATGAACCTGAATTAGGGTATTGTACATGGTAATGGACGGCATGGAAACAATGTAAGCAGGTGTACTAGTTGACTAATCAGAAATGAAGTCAGAAAAAGTAGAAAGACAAATATAGTGGGCTTTTAATTCTGTATTACTGAGTATATGCTCCTGAGGGGAAGACATTTAAAAATCATCTTTACAGCCCAGCCAGTGTTGCTCAGTGGTTAAGCA
>NW_006363730.1:0-740 GCF_000327345.1 Myotis davidii
GCCCTGATGGCAGGCTAGGCCTAGGGGACCCTAACGTGCACTATTTAATCATGCGCTGGGCTTCTAGTATTCAATAATGAAACCCTGTACATTGTACTTGTAAATTATTAATTTATCTAATCAGATCTATTATTTGTATGTGCTTCAAGAGCCAATGAAACTGTGTCTCAAAATCAGTTCCTTGGGTATTAAAGTTGAAAAAAGGACAATGGTTTAGGAAATGGAGTTGAGAAATGAATAGAAAAGACAAAATGGGTGAAAAAATTAGCATAGAATTGGCATGATTTAGAAAGAATTTGCATGAAAGGTTAGAAAATATATGTTTATCGTATAGAACATATTTCTGGGTTGGGCAATGATTCAGAGCAAGACCAAATGGTCCTATGTAAGTTACTTACTTTTATCTGTGGCCACAGATTTAATCATGTCATCTACACAAACAAGTCACGAACACGGGTTGTGAATCACAAAAGGAAATCGGCCAAAGTGTGGCTTGAGAAACAGAGGTCATCACTACTTTGAAGTTATTTAAATTAGCTGTTATGATGATGGTGATAATGATGAATCAAATTAGCTATTACTAGGAAGTAATTTTTAAGCTGATAACAGTATAGCAAATACATACTGCTTTTAAATGTTATGATGTATCATCAAAATACCCTCTGGCCATTTAATAGTAGGGTAGACATATAATTTATTGTCTAAGCCACAACTTGGTTTATTGTGATACTCCCTTTATT
>NW_006363731.1:0-740 GCF_000327345.1 Myotis davidii
TTTTTTTTCCTTCTTCTTCTTCCTTCTTTTTCTTCTTTTAAACAGGCATTTAGAAATGCTATTCTCCACTTAGTGTTTCTGGTAATTATCTTCAAGGAAACCAGAATACAAATTTAAAGCACTCATTAACATGCTGATTAGAAATGTCTCTGGAAGACTCAAAAGGCTGGAAGAGACCCCCAGAGATCATCTGATCCGGCCCCTTACTTCAGGCATGTTTTACCTAAACAGCTTCCAGCAGATGGAAAACTGTATTTATGACCCCCAAGGAGAGAGTCCCCAACCTCCCTTGGTAACACAACCCTGCTCTTTGATCTGCTTTACTATGTAATGGGTAATGGGCATGATGTACAAAAAGAAAGCCTTCCTTGGTAATGTCGGCTATCGCTAAAATAACTAAGATTAACCACATTTACATGTATATTCAATTTACTTATCTGACCAACACTTCTGATTATATTTTTAAAAGTCTTCCTGTCACTAGGCAATCTTTTATCATAAAACCGATTGTAATTTATTCTTCAATTCAATACATGTCCTCTAAGATATGGCATCTCTGTAATGTTAATTGAGTTAAAACATTTGCCCTTTACATTGTTATGCTTTTTGCTTCTGCAATGCAGAATGTATCCCACAGAAATACTAGTACTTTCTCTCAATCCCCACCCCACCAACCCAGATCAGGATCACCTTAGGCTGGGCTTGAGGTGACTATGAGAATTAAGAACTGTTTCTGAGCC
>NW_006363732.1:0-740 GCF_000327345.1 Myotis davidii
ATTATTTTCAGATTAAAAAAAAAAAAGGAAACTAAGGGAATTTGTTACTAGCAGATGTGCATGACAAAAAATACTAAATCAAGTTTTCATGGCTGAAAGAGAATTATATCAGATGGGAAGTTGGATTTTCAGGAAGAAGTGAAGAGCACAGGAAATGCTAAGTACATGAGTAAATATAAAAGTTTAATGTTGGCAATTTCTCTCAACATTTAAAGAACTAATAATACCATTCTTCATTAACTTTCCTAGGAATAAAAGGTAACTTTTACTGAGTACTTATTTATCAGACACTGTACTAAGAATTTCATAGATGTTCTCTTATCTTATTCTGCCAATATTTCCATGAGGCAAGTCATATTTAATTCCTACTTTGCAGATGAGGAAATAGGCTTAGCGAGGCTCAGATCACATAATTAATAAATGGAACATGCAGACTTGACCTCCAGGAGTTTGTCTCTGAAACTTGTATGCCACCATCCCACCACACTGTTCTCCCTACAGTTCACCATTATGCTTTTCACAATATATTGTCTGACATATCGTCAACTCACGGTACACACTTGTTATATGAATGGATAATGGACACAGCTAGAATCTTTTCATAAGGAAATATTTATTCTTACTACTTAAAAGGCAAGAATGCACTATAGGAGCATAATGTTCCTTGACATTTTGAAAGATGCTTTTGTCCCTCAATCCACTTCTCCCATGACAATAAGAATATCTGCCGAAACCGGTTT
>NW_006363733.1:0-740 GCF_000327345.1 Myotis davidii
TCCTTAGGTCCCATTGTTTCTTTTCCAATGTTCCAAAAAATCCACCCTTATATTAAACCTCCCACCATTTGAGGTCCCTTGAGTCTCTTTTCTTTGCAACTGAAATAAATTCCTAACCTAAGAGCTGCAGTTAGCCCTCAGTACAAGATTTCCTACATCGCTCAATGCTGATCACTGCAGTCATTACCTATTCTCTAATGCCTTGTACTATTATTTGTAGAGCATATTGCTATTTGAAATTATGTATATATGCTTAAAGCTTTAATGTATGCTTAACATACATGAAGAGCAGAAATGAATAGTCCTAGTGACATAACTTTATCTTATTCACTGACAGACTCCAGTACATGGAGATGGTATTTCCTAATTATGATTAATGTCTTTACCAATACAGGTAACACTGTCTTTAAATAGATATGCTATTATTAAACTTAATTGTTAGATGTCAATATTGAACACAAGAAATACAGCTGGTTTTAAAATTCCAGCAGGATTCTATTTGGGTAAAAATGTCTGCTAGTCTAGATGTAATTATTATAAAATTATTGTCGCACAAGCTCCTGTCATGTAGGCCTCTTCTTCACTGTAGCCAAAGCAACTGCAATATCTGCAAAGGCTCAAACAACAACTTTTGAGTATGGCCACTTATATCTCATCCTATGGGAAGGTAACTGAAAATGCTGATTTTTACTGACACAATGACCTAAACACAAACAAATCACCTTGAAAACTAACATCTT
>NW_006363734.1:0-740 GCF_000327345.1 Myotis davidii
CTGCTGTTGTGGAGTAATGGCATGTGGGGACAGCTACCACTCAGGCCACAGATTGCAAGCCCTTCAGAACACACTGAACTCTGAAGGAGAAGAATAGAAGTCACCCAGAGATGCTGAGCTCAGTAATTGTATAAGTCTTTGATTTGTCTTCCCTTTGGAGGAGAGGAGGAGATGGGAGGGTATTCTTTTGTTCGTGAATAAGGATATGTGTGGGTGTCAGTCCATCCAAGGGGTGGATTGTGTGGGGCACTTATGCTTTTTGCCATCAGCATGCTTTCCCCTTTTATTCTGGTAAGAACAATCGGGTTTAGCTTTAGGAAAGTCATTCCTCTCACCTGTTCTTTCTTGCCCACCCCTCCCCCACCAACTCCAGAGCTGGCTGTGAGACCAAGCAGAGCACCGCATCTTCCTAACCGCAGGGACTTACCCATGTAACATCAGGATCAATAAGCTTACATATTTGAATACTTGTTGGGGCCCCTGAGTAAGGGGCCCTTTTTGGGGGGGCTGGACCTGAACCTAGAAGAAGGTAATGTCACAGTTATCTTTCCTCCACATGGAGACTAAGAATGATGACAGTATGGAAACCAGTAGAATCTAGAAATAAGACAGACGGGTCTTATGGACAGAATCTGAGCCCCTGAATAAAAAGCTCTGCCTGAAATTCTCATACTCTTGGACTTTTTAGTTATATGAGTCGATACTTTTCTTTTATTCTTTCCTTTTCTTTTCTTTTCTTT
>NW_006363735.1:0-740 GCF_000327345.1 Myotis davidii
CCTCTCTGAAATCAATAAAATATATTACAAAAATATTTTACTAACTTTTTTAGAGAGTGGAAGGGGAAGCCACTCCAACCGAGCCCCACCGCCAGGCCTGTGGTTCTAATTCTTTGAAAGGGCCTTCAAGCTCCACTCTTAAAATCAGAAGTCAACTCAGAGGACTAGAGTTTGAGCCCAACTTGGGTCCTAATTGCTGTGTGGATGAGGAAAAGTCACTCAACTTCTCTGAGCCTCATTTCTACATCTGTGCAATATAGCAGAATGATTTCTACTCTGAATACTCAAAGGGGCCCTAGGAAAAGCAAATAAAATCATAGTAATCACCCCAAATTGTGAGTTATTTTATGGGATACTTAAGACATTTTCTTGGGTTTTCTGTTGCGAACTCCTAATAGCACCCTGTAAATAAGTCAATCTGCTTCATCACCCCTTGTTATAGGGGATGTGTATACATACGTAAGGATGTGCATGAGAGTGATAACCACACAATTGAGGATGGTGGCTATCTCTGCAGGGAAGGAGGGCTGCGTGTTTGTGTGGGGTTGGGGGAGGAAATACATAGTGGGCTTCACCTCTCTTGCTATCTGGGAAGTAGACATGTGGCTATTCACTATAGTAGTTTTCATATCTTTTGTATATCTACACCAGTTTCTCAATCTTCATTCTGTTGACATTGTGGGCTGGATAATTTTGTGTTGTAGGGGGATGTCCTGTGAATTATATGATGTTTAGCAGCA
>NW_006363736.1:0-740 GCF_000327345.1 Myotis davidii
ATTTCTAAATGAAAACAAAATTATTTACATGATGTACACAACCCAAGTGATTAGAGATTCATCTGCTACTATTAGAATTTGGGAGAAAGGGAGGGAGGAAGAAACTGAGTACTTTATGACACCAGAAATAAATTAGTCTTATGATACAAACGTGTTCTGGAATGCATTTACTGGGTGGTGAATATTCTATCCCAAACATGTAGTTTTATATAGATTTGAAGTTGGAAATTTTGATTTTTTATTACATAGAAAATAACTTTCTACAGAATTATCTCAAGCTTTAGAAAGAAAGAAAAGAGCCCCTTCCAGGAATTCTCTTCAGTAGTAAAACCACTGTAAATTTGAAGCTATTTTGTTTTCTAAATGTTAAGTGGAAATTTAATCCTGGAGTAAACTTCTACTCTTAGGAGAGTGAAATCACTGTCATCTTTACATGAAAAACTTTGAGTGAATCATGATCTATGATGGCTTATTTCAAATCTTTGGCAGTAATACAGAAATGTCTGAAAATCCAGCTCAAATAAATGACACAATGAAATGAACTTTGGCTTTAGGACTAAAAAAGAATAAGTCTGTTTCATGTTGAAGGAGGAGAGGGCACGCCCACAACAATCAGTTCACTGGTTATTTATGGAGTGTGGAATTCTAATAATATCAAAGTATATGAGCAAATAAAGGTTACATTGAGTATGTGACTCATCTAAACACAAGGGCCTTCCTATAAGGAATCCTGGCCTGGC
>NW_006363737.1:0-740 GCF_000327345.1 Myotis davidii
TCAGTCTGTCCCAGATTCAGACCAGGCCTCCTTGACAGGAAGGGTCCACCAAGAGTCAGGATGAGGCCGCCAGGAGCCCAGAGGTTGTGTCTAGTGTATCTCCCTTGATGGGAAGGCACCCATCAAGTTCACAGGAAAGTGGGGGGATTGACCCCACCCCAAAGCCACATACCCCAATCAAGGATACCCCTGAGTCTGCTGGGACCTTTGTACCATGGCCCAGTCAGCTGACTCCATGAGCTCTGCAGGGTGTGGCAACAGGGAGTTGAGAGGATAGGGCTTTTGTATTCCCTCAGGCTGATGCCATAAGGAAGGGAGTGCTCCACCCAAAAGAGATAGCATCTGCAGTTTGAGAATGGGACTCGGCACATGGATCCTGGCGGCTGCACCTTCGGCTCTCTCCCCAAAGTTATAAACCCATCTCTCCTCACAGGTCTCTAGTCTGTTCTTCCCTCTCTCTGCTGGAATACAGGGTGACTGGCTGTGAATAAGATTTTGTGCATTGGTGCTCTAAGAGGATGTCTGGTTCTTAGAGGACCCTTACCTCGCCATGCAGGACAGAATCCCTGCTGGTTTTCACAGTTAGATTTTATGTGGGCTCCTTTTCCCAGTTCTGGTGCTCTGGGCCAGGGAGCTAGGTGAGGGCTTGAGACCCTATTCTTCTCATGGGGAACCCCCTGCAATTGAGATATCCCTCCAGAACCTCAACTGCCACCTGTGGGTGCAGGCTGGCCTTTTTT
>NW_006363738.1:0-740 GCF_000327345.1 Myotis davidii
AATAAGTGGAAACAACTCAAATGTCCATCAACTTATGAATACAAAAAAAAGTGGCATAATCCATACAATGAAATATTCAGCAACAAAAAGGTATAAAGTTACGATACATGCTACAGCATAGATGAACTTTGAAAACATTATGCTAAGTGAAAGTGCCTGTCACAAAAGACCATATATAGTATGATTCCATTTTTATGAAATGCCCAGAATAGGCAAAGATTAGTGGTTGCCTAGGACTGGAGGTGAGAAAAAAAGGGTGACTGCTATCGGGCACATTCCTTTAGTGATAAAACTGTTCTAAAATTGTGATATTTCACAACTAGTGAATATACTAAAATGTATTGAATTATATGCTTTAAATGGGTGTATTATATATGTATTAAATCTCAATAAAGCTGTTAAATTTACTCAGTATGTATGTGCAAATGTTATGATTGCCAGTTTATGATCTTGTCTTCTTTGCCAACACTTGCTGAGTCCTAGAAGAGTTTTATAAAGATTTACTGTACTGCTAACTCCAAGATTTTCTTGTAACGAAATGGCTGATAAATATTTAATAATCAAAAACAAAACAAGGCAGTGTAAATTTGTTATTGATATAATGCATAAGAACAAAACTAAATTTCAAGTTCCAAGGAAAGGAAAAGCTTATTTGTGAGCTAACTTGTGAATTTGTTGAAATGGAAACTTTTCCTAATACAAATCCTGACAAATGGTACGGAAACTGTTGGTTCATTGAC
>NW_006363739.1:0-740 GCF_000327345.1 Myotis davidii
GCTCCCACCCCCGCCCCCCACTCAGGTTCACCCTTGACAGTGCTGAGGGAGGCTCACAATGTTATACACAAGTTAAGGATTTTCCTGGTTCTAGGAATTAGATAACACAGAGTTAGAACAAGAGTGAGATACTGGTGTTACCTACAGATCACCCCTCACTAGGGTGCTGCTGTGTAGCCCTTCGCTAGACGTAACTAAAGTGCTGACTTCTGCTCAGAACCAGCCCATATGCATTTATCCTTATCACTGTGCTGAGTCTCGGACCATACACTCATTCCGAGTCTTCTATTGGGTCAGTCGTTCTGATATAAATGTAGGTGGACATACAGAATGCTGAAATCTCATTCTCTCCACTGGAAATTGCTCAACTTTCTGTTTACTGTCCTGTATTTAACTTGCACAAGTCTAAGTGCCACAGGCACTGATGACAGCGCCCTCTGCTGGCTGTCTCCCTGCAGGGCCTGAGGAAGGCATTTATCCTTTGCTTCCCATCATACAAATGTTCTTCTAGCAACATCTCGATGAAAAAAGGAAGTCCTGCCTGGGAATTGAAGTATACCAAACTGGAATGCTGACAGAGGCCATGCAATTGACCAACAGCTTATTACATTTATGAAATGGCCATAAAATACAATATGAACTAAATCAATAAACAAGTTTTTAGACTGACAGTATCCTATTCCTTCTCTACCTGTGAACTGGAATAGCAGTGGGGAATCTTAAGAATTGGTTTGATTTCA
>NW_006363740.1:0-740 GCF_000327345.1 Myotis davidii
ATTAACTCTGAAGAAGCAGAAGCTCAGAGGGGCTAAGGAGCTTACCCACAGAGCTAATAAGTAGAAAAATCAGAATTTGAACATGTTCATCAGAAGGCAAAGAAAATGCCTATTCTGTCATGATGACATTTCCCTGTGTGTCCAACAGGATGTTACTAAAAATGATGTACAAAATGTTTACAAGGTAAAATCAGTTTGGGAACGTTGGGTTAAACAGAGTTAAATAGGTTTATTAACTGAAGGACTTTTTAGAGCCTTTAATAGGCTAATATGCAAAGTAGATGTCCAAAAAATTAAACACAGTATAAATATTAACCATGTATATTTAATTGCTGAACCCCATAGCCATCCCCAGTACAAACATAGAGCATGGTATACAAGTATTGGTCCTTGAATATACTTCTCCTAGGCATATGCCATCCAATAGTGTGATGTTTTAAAAAGAGAAGCATAAGAAACATTAGGAGGATAATTGTGAGAACAGACCAAAGTAAACTCTGAATTTGCAAGTCCACACCAGGAAAATACAGAAATTTGAAAGGGAAATGAAAGAGTATGAAGTGGAAAAGAAGGGCTAGGAATTAACTCTATCTAGGTCCTGAAATAACAAGGGCGAAGATGTGAAGACCATCTTCCTTGAAGGTAGGAGGAGTCAAGTAGTGTACAGCATTGAGGAATGGATACATATTGAATACTGTTGTGGAAATAGAAAGAGTGGGGATGATTCTGAAGGGAAAATG
>NW_006363741.1:0-740 GCF_000327345.1 Myotis davidii
CTTCCCTCTGAGGTTTGAAGGTCTGTTTGATGCGAGTATGACCAGGGTTTGGCACCATTTGCTTTAATATCCTTCTTTATAAAATGGGAATGATGCTAATGGTTCCCCATAGTGCTCTGAGAATGGAAGGTTACTAAAGTACTGTGAAATACTCAGATTTGAAGTGTCACCCTGGAGCAATGTATTATTAAGAATTTGTAGAATAGCGAAAGTATAATTCAGTTTAAAGGAAGAATATCATCACAAAAGTATCTTGTTTAATGGAAGGAAATTTCAATATTAAATCCCACTTAGTCTTGGAAGAAAATTTGGTACTTTTTGTTAAGTTATTGAATATAAGTAACATTCAATAACACTATATTCAACTGAATATAAATAATATCTAGCCCTAAACAAAAGGATGCACAAACTACTATTTTATTCATCTAAGGAACAGTGGAGGTTAAAGTAATATAATACTTAACACTGCTTTTATAACACCTTCTTCAGCAAAACACTCCCCAGCCCTTTGCACACACTCACACATAATTGAACCTATTTAGGACGCCCTATTTATGCCAGGGCATAGGTCTAGTCACAGTAAGTCTTGAATTGCCTGACATGATGGTTGACATGACCTGTGCATTTATGCTAAGTGAATCAGATAGGGAGATGGCTTAAATAAGCTAAGCCATACACATGGAGGTAGGGACCTGATGAGAGAAAAGCAAAACAAAACAAAACACACACACACACACACA
>NW_006363742.1:0-740 GCF_000327345.1 Myotis davidii
ATGTGGCCTTGGCCGGAATTGAACCCGGGACCCCTAAGTCTGAAGGCCAACGCTCTATCCACTGAGCTAGGACCAGATATTGATATTTTATAGATTGCATAGACTACCATATTTTCAAAGAATATGTAGACCATCTAATCTGCATACTTTCAATCTTATTGCTGTTTCTTTTATGAAGTAAGACTTTGAGAAGCAAGATGAAACCCGTGGCTACTAGTTGGTTTGCAACTAACTAGTCTCACAAGGAATGCTTAAGGATTTGCTTAGTAAAAACAAGTGCACCCCTTCCTCCATTTTATGACAATGAGTCATCACTAGAATTAAAGGGATTTCAATTTTCTGTGATGTGTCCCCACTGACTAGAGTGGGGACATGATAGGGACTCAAATACTAGTTTATTGCATATTATTCAAATTTAACCAAGCAGTCTAAGACAAGGGCTTTTAAATTATGATTCCAACATTTAAATGAGAACTAATCAGCATTCACTCTAAATAGTATGCATATAAAACCATTTAAATCATGTAACATACATTAGGGGCAATCTGATGAAAGGCATGCCATATATAGCAAATGTATCTCATAAATCAGTCCTATTCTATTTTCCAGCTTTAGATTTCATAGGGGTAGGTTAGCTAGTCTCATCCTAGGAGCATCTTTGCAACATGATACACCATATTACAGGTGTATACACAACTCAATTTACACAGGAAAAAAAAAGGAACTGTTATGAGACCCAG
>NW_006363743.1:0-740 GCF_000327345.1 Myotis davidii
TGCACTTAATTCTAAATGTGCTCCACACTTGGTTGGGAAAGAGGGGATTTATTTACTGACTCCCTAAAATCCTAATAGCTTCCAGCTGTATAAATAAATTAATGCTCATCAATGAATGTCTGACTTTTAAAAAAATGTTCTTTTATTACTGTCAAAGTTCTTTTAAGAAACTGAAAACAAACAAAAAGTTAATGTAAATGGAAGGGAATATAATGTCAATGAAAACTGAAAAGGATCAGTGACATGACTGTATCTAAAGCTACCTCAGTATTTAGGGATCCATGAGTGTAAGAGCCTTCCTATACATCCAGCCAAAGGGCGTTTTGAGCATGGTAAACTAGACAGAAATTCCAGGGAAAGTCCATTGAAGGCCCTGATTAGTTTGAACTACTTCATAAACATGATGATGGACTATTTATTTTTGGGTGGGAATGGGTTTGCAGGATATAAGAAGAAATATTGAACATCCCACCTACATTATTACATTAACACTCACAAAAACTGGGTAAAAGAGATACTATTCTTTTCTCCATTTTCAGATGATGGAAAAAAATAAGGCTTAGACACATTAGCCTTGCCTAAGACCTCAAAGACTAGAAATGATTGATTCAGGGTTCAATACCAGATCTGTCCAAGTCAAAGCTCTTGCTTTTACCATTCCATCATTCTGTCTTGGTACTGCCAATGTCAGTCACCTTGAAACCAATTGGTAATGCTTGTTTTGAATAGACTTGAATAAA
>NW_006363744.1:0-740 GCF_000327345.1 Myotis davidii
TTTTTTAAATAGCTCAGAAGTAAATAATGTTATTTTCTTCTCTATAGGCTCCTAAATTTAAAGAAATTTTATTTGGAAGGCAAGGGGCAAACTGCATCTATGTTTGTTGACCTATTTCTCTTCCTGAAAAAAATAAAAATGTTCTAAATTCGTCACCAGTCATTTGAAGAAAGTGATGTTTTGTACGTGACACACAAACCCATCATTGATGGCAACTCTCTTGTTTGGTTTAAGCTGAGGTGTGTATATTCTAGAAGGAACCCAAGCCCAGTGGTTTCAATATGAGTTAATAGACTTATAGGAAGGAGAAGGAGGAGGGACTCCAGGACACTGTATAGGAGAAGCCAGATGACAAGCCACACCTAAGAGCAGTTTCTAGAGGGAAACTCATTGTTCTGAATTTTTTTTTTTTTCATTTAAATCATGGTACCTAATGTTTCCTGGGGAAGTAATTTCCTGGGAGTGGAGTACACACTAGTTTTAAGTTTTATTTGCACTTGAATAGAACTTACGAGTTTACAAAATGCTATCACATCTACAGTGGGTTGGTGAAGGAACAGAGGTGATTTTCTCATTTTATAATGAGAAAATTGAGACTTGGAGAAATACATTGATTTGCTCAAGATCATAAGGCTAGAAAATTGTGAGGATAGATCTCAAATGCAAGTCTTCGGACTCTAATGTTAGTATTTTTCTTATATATCTTGCCATTTTTATTTTTTTAAATATATTTTATTGAT
>NW_006363745.1:0-741 GCF_000327345.1 Myotis davidii
ATCACCCATTTGTTTGACCCATGTTTTTGAAATTTTGTATCATCATTTTCATTATATAGCCTCACTCCTGGCTTAAGAACTTACAGTAGTTTTTGTTGCACATTATGTCAAGCCCAAACTCCTTCCTGAAGTTTTAGGATTCTGCATTACTGGTTTTCATTTGTACAGTCCAGTCTTACACACAATTCCATAATTATTGTCCACTTCAGTCAAGCTTACTACTGTGTGACCTTAAGCAAGTTTTAAAGTCTTTGAGCCTCAGTTGAATCTATAAAGGAGAAATAATAGCTCCTATATCACAGGGTTTTTAATGAGAATTAAGTGAAATAACATTTGTATTTTTAAAATAATAACCTCCTGTTAGGGAGATCTTAATAAGTACCAGAAGTATGCTATACTTCTAAAATTTGTTGTCTCTTTGCATTCTTATCATAGGTTTATGGGGTAGGATGAAGTGGTGTTGGTGGTGGTATTAGCACAGGTAGTGGTGATAATAGATGGCATGAGGTACCTCTGTTCCAGGTACTTTACATATTTCTATTTAGTCCTGTTAAACAGTCTTATGGGGTTGATACTATAATTGCTATTTTGTAGATGAGGAAATTTAAGCACAGAGGTTCAATAATGTGCCTAAGTTTGTAATGTACATAGTAAATGTACAGTGGAGCTGTACTTTTAGGTACCAGTTTATCCCCATTTTTTGGGGAGGGGGGTCTATTTGTTTTAGATGAGGAAGCTTAG
>NW_006363746.1:0-741 GCF_000327345.1 Myotis davidii
AACAGACTGACAGATGTCAGAGGGGAGGGGTGTCGGGGGACTGGATGAAAGAAGGTGATGAGATTAGCCAAAGAGCATATATGCATCGCCCATGGACACAGACAAGAGAGTGGTGAAGGTCAGGGGGCAGGGGGCATGGGTGGAGGTGGGCTAAGTGGGAGAAATAGGGGACATCTGTAATAGTGACCATAAAAAAAATTTTTTTAAGTGGAAAAAGTTGAAATAAAAGATAAAGAAGAGATATGGAGAGTCATCTTAAAATGATTGATATCTGGTCTTGGATAAGACTGAACAGAAAGCTAATGGACTGTGCAAGTCTAGAAACTGTCCAGAATAGAGAGGTTGTTCCCAGAGTTCAATCTTTCTATCCCATTGGGCACAATTATCTCTATTGTGAGGGAGACTGTTTTGGTTGAAGCATGTTTCTAAAATTTTATCCAGTTTACTTCCCTCATTGTGGCTCCTTGCTCAATAAACATTATTCTAATTGTAATTCAGCGTTCTGTATAATTCCATCTGCAGGGAAGAATGTGCAGGCATGACAATGCTAACATTTCAGCCATGTCCCTGCAGAAATCTCAGTATAAATTTGATAACTTGACACCTTGTTGATGGCTGGGGGCAGGGGTCATAAGAAAAAATGGAGTCAAAGATTTGAGAGAGATTAAAAGGGCAAAACTGGTGGGACTTGATTGACTGAGGAACCTGGGAGAAGAGTGTCAGCTATAGAGATGGAGAATC
>NW_006363747.1:0-741 GCF_000327345.1 Myotis davidii
ATTAGCTAATCCCTGGGCTTCCACCTGACCCTGCCTTCTATGTTGCTATGATTTTATGAAACCAAAGGCAAGGACTGGACAAGTATTGATTCAGAAGAACCCAGAGAGGCATGCAGCAAGTACAGGAACATATCAAACTATTTTGCAATCTGTCATAAAAGATTTATGCTACTCCCTGAAGAGCAGCCCAAAGTTAAGATAGTTCAATCCTCATCTTCTATTTGGTATTTGATCTCCTTGAATTCCTGACACAAGTTTTTCTGGGGCCATTTGATCTCCTTTGAATTTCTGACACAGGGGAGTTGTCATGATATGAAAGTTCTCTGTACATTTCATTTTGTTCTTTAGGAAATATATCGCTCTGTAAGAATGCGTTTAGTTTCTGTAAATGCATGTTTAGCAAGTTTTGAGTTTTGAGATTTGTGTTGGTGAGGTAGAGGTACAATTGTTTTTAGAGAAATCTAAATCCATGTTATTATATTTTAAAGATTTTTTATTGCATTGATTATTCACATGAACAGTATGTGTTTCCTGTCCACACTCACCTTCAAATTCAGAGATTTGGACTGAATTCTTTTTTAAGGGTATACTGCTATAATTTTTTTTAAATGAAAATAAATCTGTTTTTCAATAAGGTTTGCGGGGCACTTGAAAATTATGTCAATGCATCAAAGGGAAGAGAAAAGGCACACACATTTGTTGATTCAGTAAATATTCCTTGAGTTTTTTCCTACCTGCTTT
>NW_006363748.1:0-741 GCF_000327345.1 Myotis davidii
TGGGTCTATTTCTGGGTTCTCTATTCTCTTCCACTGACCTATGTCTCTCTCCCTCCATCAATACCACACAGTCATTCTCTCCCTTTGTAATAACTTTATTGAGATGTAAGTCACATACTATACAGTTCACATAAAATGTACAATTTAATGGCATTTCTTATATTCACAGGCTTGTACCACCATCACCACAATCGATTTTAGACACTTTCATCCCCTCAGGAAGAAACCCACACCCTTTACCTGTTACCTCTCTATCCCCCCCATCCCTACCAGCCCTGAGAGACCGTTAATGTACTTTCTGCATCTATAGATTTGCTTGTTCCGAACATTCCATGTTAATGGAATCATATGTGGCCTTTTGTGTCTGGATCCTTTCACTTAACATGTTTCCAAGGTTCATCCTTGTTGTAGTGTGCATCAGCACTCTATTCCTTTTTATGGTCAAATAGTATTTCATTGTATAAATATAACAAATGTGGCTTATCCACTCATCCATTGAGGAACATCTGGGTTGTTTCTACCTTGTGGTTGTTATGAATTATGCTCCTATGAGCATATGTGTACAACTCTTAATGTGGACATATGTTTCCATCTTTCTTGGGTTTATGCCTAGGAGTGGAATTTCTGGTAACTTTGCCCTAGAGTTAACTCTATGGTTAGGTTTTGAGGAAATTCCAAAACATTTGCTCCATTTTATATCCCCACCAGCAGTGAGGGTTCTGGTTTCTCCACACCCTTGAC
>NW_006363749.1:0-741 GCF_000327345.1 Myotis davidii
ACTGTGACATTCAACCTCTTTATTCCACTCATTTCAATACTTTGCTTTTCTCAAATCGCAATATTCGCATACTCCTTTGTAAAAATATGCACATTAACAAAGAACTGAAGGGAATTAAGGAAGGTTGCAAAGACAACTGAAAGTCCATTTGAGGAAGAGAAAGAAAAGAGTTGAAAAAAGAATTGCTTGAACATGCTCTATGTTCTCTAGGTAGAGGAGAGATCTGGGGCTTTCTCTGCACTGCGGCTCTTGCTATTATAGCGATGTGCAAAATATTTGCCCCTAAAATAGGAAGTTTGTATGAATGACGCTGACAGCACTAAACACACAAGTGGCTTTTTAACCTACAGTGAGTGTTCAAATGAAAAGCAGATGGCCACTTCTTGGAAACTAAGCATATTCCTCCGGAGATGGAGTAGTGTGTTACAAACATTTTAACATTGCACTGGAGCAGATAATTAGGATAATTACAACCCTTCAAAGACACAGGCACTAGGTCTCTAAGCCAACTTCCTTTACCTCAAATTGTACAAATTATGAAATTCTAAGGGGAACTTTGGCAAAGTAATTATTTTATAAGATGCAATAATATTGACAATAGTGGCATGTGAGTTTGAGTAGATTGTCTACTTCCCTATTATGTCCAAATATCAATTATATGGTTAAGGAAGTAACATCAGGTGGCTTCTACTTCACATGAAAACTTATAAAGAAAAGCTGTCACACTAGTTTACAGACACA
>NW_006363750.1:0-741 GCF_000327345.1 Myotis davidii
CTGTTGCTATTAAGATTCTATTTGAGTCTTTTTATCCTACTTCCCCAAAAATCTTTAACTACATACATACATGTGATATAAGAAGATAAATGTGGAAATAAATAAATGAGGATGACAACAAAAGTAAAAAAGAACAGGAAAGATAATATGAAGTCCTACATAGTAACCATGCTTTTAGATGTAGTCGTTCATAAATTTACATCTAAGCTATCCAGTAGCTAATGTAAACAGGAAGGTTTGGGATTCACCTTTGACACCAAGAGTGTCAAAGGTAAATACTAACCTCTTTCTTAGGGCAATGATTGTAGTTAGTAGTTTATCTTTTCATTGTTCCATTTTTCTTAGGAAAGAAGCTGAACTGGAGGGAAGTAATGCTGCTCACACTCAGGCCACCCTGCTTTTGCAGGAAAGGTGTAATACTGCAGAGCAAAACCTTGGAGATGTTACTGCTCAATTCGAAAGGTATTTTTATTGGGAGCCTGTACTCTCAAACATAATAAGAGCAGGGAGAGGTACTTAGGAAAAACTGAACAACAAAATCAATTGCACAAATAAAATTATTGGAATCACTTTAAATTCCATAATGACCAACCATAAATGGGCATTTAGTGTTGCATGTTAGTCTTAGTATGTATAGTAATTTCCTTTTGATTTCAATGTGGCTAAGTTTGTAGCTTCTTATGTGAACACTTTTGCATCTCATTTAAGAACTTCTTTCTGCCCCAAAGAACATAAAGACAG
>NW_006363751.1:0-741 GCF_000327345.1 Myotis davidii
CCTTTCTGCTTCATCCTACTCTGAGACCATCCTAGGATAAACCAGGGCAGCAAAGCAGCTCTGCTGAAACCCCTGTGGAAGGGCCTAGGACTCAGAGTGGCACCAGCTGGCATCCTGAGGCTGCCCACACCTCTCCTGCTTTTGTTCTCAACACCAAATCAGGAGAGCAGCTCTTCTCTGCACCCTGTGCCCCCTCACCCTGCCCTCTCTCCCTAAAGTTCCCTCTGCTTCCTTCCTCTTTCCTTCAACTCCTTGCAATCCCTCAACCTTCTCCTTCCACTGCTGAGCCTGGCCCACCTTCCCTCCCCTTCCCCGCCTCAGGCACCATCGCTCTTCCTGCTGTGACAAACCAGCTTCTTATGCTTTCCTTTGAGTGGTGGCTGTTTCTCTCTCCTACCTCTGAACCTCAGGGCTGGAATCTGTGTTCACACTGCAGCCTGTTCCTCTCTTCCACCGAGGACTCTGTTGTTCCTCCCCACCTCCCTGCACTCTCCCCCTCCACCTCCTTCTCAAGTCTCTCTACAGCATTTCCCAAGCATTTGGCCCCGGTTCACACACATCCTCTCCACCGCTGCCCACCTTCCTGTGAGGTCTCATCATCCACAGGGACAATCCTCTCAGGCACTGGACTCACCCATCCCCCAACTCCAGTGACCTCCACTCCACTCTGCCATACCCTGGACATTATTTTTTTTAATCACTGGGAATGAAAACTCTGAAATATTAAATGCTAGTATTATT
>NW_006363752.1:0-741 GCF_000327345.1 Myotis davidii
CTCAGCTTCTCAGTGAACTGGAAAACACTGTACAATGTAGGAACATTTTCATAACGTTAAATGCACTTAGCTGAAGGGAGGGTTTTAAAAAAATAATTATGCAGCCTATAAGGTGGTATTAAAATAAAAAGAAACCTGCTTCTACAGGTACTGCACACATTTCAAATGTTCCTAGTTCCAGGGACATTTCCTCCAACGGGTAATTTAAAACTGTGCTAAGGAGTTCTATGAGGTTTTCTGTTTTAAGTGTTTGATGCTCTATCCTAAATATTGGTAGATAGATGGTGGATGGTTAGCTACATACATAGCAGATAGATAGAAATGCTAACATACAAAAATACAACTGCAAAGTTGAAAATAATAAATGTTAAATGTGTATAATCATATAAACTGGTCAAGCGCATCGCAACTCAATTTTTATGTGGCAAAACATTATGTTAAAGTGCCTGTGTTTCTATCCATTTGTTTGGGTCTCATGAGTTAAATTGTGCAGTGACAGATAGTATTAATCGTTGTGTATGTTAGTTTCATTACCATTCGCAACTTGTTTAATCTTTTCCTCTGCCTTTTTCTCCTCTTCTGCAAAATGAGCAAAATAACACACTATCAGGTCATACAACTTAAGTGAAATATAGTATTTTCTTAATCCTGAGTTATAGTAATCCTTTTGATGACAAATGTCTGAAGTAGTGTGTAAAATTAAGGACAATTAAATATATCTGTGCTCTTAAGAAGACTAAA
>NW_006363753.1:0-741 GCF_000327345.1 Myotis davidii
TTCTACCTAAGATGATTGCTACCATACTTCATTTACATTCTTTCTATATATTCACTCTCTTGCTATTATCTCTGAGAAACTACATCAATCATGTTTCAGTTTCATGGATTAAAACACCAAATATAAGTTGAAGACTCCAAAATTTACATAAAAATAGGCATCCTTAAGTTTAGACTCATTTATCCAACTTACCCTCAACATCTCCATTTTAGTTATCTTGAAGACATTTCAAAGCTTCACTTCTGATTTCTTTCCCAACTCAAACCATCTCTACTCAAGAGCCTTTCATATCTTAGTTCAAGGCAACTCTGTTGCGGTTATTCATATTAAAATTCACAGAACCATTTTTGGTTACTTTTACACTCATTCTTCCTCAGATCCTGTTGATGCTAACTGCAAATTATATCCAAACTCTGATCATTTCTTATCATCACTGTTACAATCCTGATCAAAGTCTTTTACTTAAATGTGTTCCTCAATTCTGCCTTTGGTGTCCTTCAGTCTATTGTCCACACAGCTAATTGGAAACTGTTAAAATATACATCAAATCCCATCCTTCTCCTACTTAAAAATTGTAGAACAAATTCCCATTTCTTTCAGAGTTAAAATAAAATTTGTTGAAAGGGCTCACTGGCTGTTTTTCTATCTGGAATATTCTCTTTTCTGAATATCTTCAGATTTACTTCTACTTATAGTCAATTTGATGTGTCAATTTAGCTGGTCTACAGTTTTTCAATCAAA
>NW_006363754.1:0-741 GCF_000327345.1 Myotis davidii
AGATACTGTCCTCGGAAGCTTCTGTGAAGAACTGTTTTCTCTGCATATTTTTTCCTTGACTCTTTCCTCCTATCCTGTGCTTTACTTTTCTGTTAGTCTAGGGAACTAAAATTTCCAATCCAATGACTATCCCTCTCATATAGAGAGGGGGAGCCCTAATCTTCCCTGTCATTAATAAATTATCACTTTCCAATTATTTGACCATGAACCTTAAGTACTTATTGTGCAAACTGCACTTGGAGGAGACAGAGTATAAGAAGACATGATGATCCCTACCCCAGGGAGGGCCTGGTGTATAATGGGAAAGATAAAGCCTCAGTAAATGTAATGCAAGGTAGAAATGATAGGTCACAAGGAAAGTGAGATAAAGGGCCTTGGGAAGAAGAAAGCACTGGATCAGCTTTGGAGTGGGTGCAGAAAAAGAGAAAATAGGGAAGGCTTCATGAAATATGTTAATTTGGAACTTGTTAATGTGGGGCTTGTGAGAGGTGGGACAAGGAATACTTTTTATATGAAGTGTTCAAGGATGACCTCACTGAGAAGTCAACATTTGAGCAATAACTCAAATATAGGGAATAAATCATGTGGCTATCTGGGGGAAGAATGCTCCAAATAGAGGGCAAAAGTTCTGAGGTTAAGTGTGCTTGGTGTTTTTGCCAAACAGGAGGCCATGTGGCTGGAGCAGATTGACAGGGAGCGGAAGAGAGAATAGGAGTATATATGAGGACAGAGAAGTAATGA
>NW_006363755.1:0-741 GCF_000327345.1 Myotis davidii
TTGCTTGGGGAATAATTTTTTTTTAATAACCTAGGGCTTCTTCATGTTGACTTTCATCTCAAAAGAGACTATTGAGCAATTATTATTCAAAATCAGAAATATTATTAAAGCAGACTTGTAACTGTATATTGTGAGACAATTAATAATATGTGTTTTATGTCAGTCGGTGGAAGCCAGTGAAGTGAAGCTTGTGCCTGCAGCATCAGGACCAGTGTCAGTAGCTGCTGATCTACCCAGTAATGAAAAAGAAATAGACCCGAGCAGCATCCCTACTGCTATCAAGTACCAAGATGACAATTCTCTGGCTCATCCAAACGTAAGATCCTTAAACCTAAGACTGTCAGTTGAAGTCTAGTTGACTGAAATGAATTCAGACTGTTGCCCTTTTGTGTTGGCAACAAGACGACCATTTAAGGAAATGGATTCATATGTTCCAGTTTGCTAAAAGGAGGCAACTGGAGCTGTTACATAGTATTTGACTATGGTATGTCCAATTCATGTTGCCTGATTTCTAGAAGTATTTCTATGACTAAGAAAAATAGACAAAAAGAGGAGTTTTGTTGTGTTTTTAATCTGGCACTAAAAGATCTGATTCAGGCTCAGCTTAGATGGTTCATTGACTATGAACTTGTCATGGACATACTTTGCTGTCTTCTGTGAAATGCTGTCATTTTACTCGGTCTCTCAGAAAGGTTGTAGGACATAAACTTCACAAAATCCTATATAATAAAAGGCTAATAT
>NW_006363756.1:0-741 GCF_000327345.1 Myotis davidii
ATTAAAATAAAATATGAAAAAACTGAATAAGAAATAAAACTATCACTATTTGTGATAATGTGACAGACTAAAGAGATTTCAGTAATTGGTAAGGCATAAAATTAATATACAGAGATCAATGTTATTCATATAATCAGAATCTAATATAGGGGGGGGAACTTAATTTTCAATAGCAACAAAAATTATAAATTACCAAAAAAGGGCACTAATTATAAATGTGCAAAACCTTTATGAAGAAAAATGTTATATACTACTAAAGGACAAAGGAGAAAACTTGAATAGATGGAAGTACATAATATGCTCTTATTTGAAAATTCTAATATCAGCATTATTGTATTATCCCTAAGCTATTTTATTTTATTTTTTAAATCCTCACTCCAGGAATGAGGATATTTTTTCACATTGATTTGTTTAGAGTGTGGAAGGGAGACAGGAGGGGAAAGGAGAAACATCAATGGTTGCCACTGGCTGGCACCCAACCAGGGCGGGGATTGAACCTACAACCAAGGTACTGCCCACGACTGGGAATCAAACCCATGACCCTTATAGGCTGATGCTCTAACAAGCAAGCCAGCCAGAACTCCCTAAACTATTTTAATAATTTTAATTTTTTCAAAAAAAATTCTTTAAAGTAGACAATTAATATTAAAGTATAGAAAAGTAAGCAAAAAAGAAAATTCTCTGAAAAACAAACAAACAAAAACAACAAAGGGTGAAAGACACACTATCAAATGTTAAAAT
>NW_006363757.1:0-741 GCF_000327345.1 Myotis davidii
ATTTATTTCTCACTGTTCTGGAGGCTGGAAATCCAAGAGAGGTGCCGGCAGACTTGGTTCTGGGTCCTCACATAGAGGAATAAGAGAGATTTCTGGTCTTCCTCTCCTTATAAGGCACTAATCTCACCATGTTGCCTTCATTCCATTCTCATGATCTCATCTAAAACTGATTACCTCCCATAATACTCTCCCACCTCAAATAACATAGTATTAGGGATTAGGGCTTCAACATATGGAGGGATGCAAACATTTAGTCCATAACACTGTCATATTAAGGTAACCATTGTTTTAGTAACAAAAAAGAAAAAAAAGGTTATGACTTGAGATTATGAAATGTCTGGAATGAGGTGGTCCATTCAAAGGCCCAGAGCCCCAGGCTGGATCTGACCACAGGACAGCCTGGTAGGACATTCTTAGAAAATAAAAGTGTTTTTTAAATGATGTTGGAAGAATTGGGTTTCAGTAATCATGATTTCATCTTATACTATAGGATGTAATTGATTTGATGCTTCTCTGCTTCATGGAATGTAGTTGTTATGGTTTAAAGCTTATAATATAAACTATCTTCACTGTGATGCTAAAATAAATGAAAATCCCAGTGACTCTTTGCAGAATTGCAGGAACAACTAAGTGCTGAGTGGCAGCACAGTGAAGGCTGGTACTATAGCAACTCATGACTTATGAGGTTAACTTCTGAGCAAACCTACGCAAGGTTACATGAGGAGCACAGAGGATAGCATT
>NW_006363758.1:0-741 GCF_000327345.1 Myotis davidii
CACATGTTCAGTGCAGCTTTCTCTGTAATAGTTTCCAATCTTGGAACAAACCACACTCCCACCCTTAGGTGACTGGACTATCAAAATGTGGAATATCTGCGCCATGGGTGCTATGCAACAATGAGTGAGAACTAAATACTAACGTATGCAATAGGATGGATGAATCTCAAAATAATCATGTTAAGTGAAGGAAGCCAGGCAGAAAGGACTACATACTGCATGATTCCATGTGTATGAAAGTCTAGAATATATGAACGAGTTCACTATATAAACTCCAGAATATATAAATGAATTTACATTGCCAGAAAGCAAATAGGGAGCAGTAGGTAGGAAGAAAGGTTAAAAAGGTGCACAAGCAAAGTTTTGGGGTGATAGACATGTTTGTTGTCTTGGTGAATATATGGGTCAAACTTCTCATATGGTACACTTTAAATATGTTCACCTTATTGTGTATCAGTTATACCTTGATTAAAAAATAAAGGGCAATGATTTTCCCTGGGGGATTTTGCAGAAGATCCTCAGTTAGAATACAGCCACTTGGCAACTTGAGTTCCTCTCTGGTGGCCAGCACTGTGCTGGCTCACACAAGCAGCTGGCAGAGGATAGATTGACACATGGAGCCCTGGGCTGGCCCCTAAGTGTTTCCACTGTGCTGCTCTGCTGAAGGCATGAAGATTCTGAAAGGCTGTTGGAAAAAAGTTGTAACTTCTGTTATGTTACATGCAAGTTGCTTCAAAACAC
>NW_006363759.1:0-741 GCF_000327345.1 Myotis davidii
ATTGAATTTCAGACTTTCTAACATCTTAAGCATCTAGGGAATCGGTTCCATTTGACTTATTTTCAGGAGAGAGTGAGAGTTCCGTTCTAGACAGTTGTGTGATCAAACATAGGTTTGGGGAATTACAAAACCATATATAATGATGTAAGTCAGTCTGTACCACATTGTTTTATGTCTTGCAGCTTTTATACATACCAATTCCTTTTGCTTGAAATGACTTCACCAGTACCCTTCTCAACCCTATTCCCTTTGCCTGTCTGAGGCCTTCCCCAGCTACCCCTTCAAATGCCACTTCCACACAAAAACTCCACATTGATCACTCATATTACTCTACTGTGCTTGAACCCTGTGTGTACTGCAATTCCTTATCTGCATTTCCGTTTACCCTGTTAGAGTATAACATCCTTGTTTGCCTTTCTGGCCAGTACAGTGATGGGAATTGTCCAACATCCCAAAGTGGAGGGCTACACAGATATGTTTCATTTAGCTGGCACACTTTAGGGGGAAAATTAGTGCATTTATGTAATAGCTGCCCCATATTTTACTCTTATCTGCATAGGCCCTGAAGACTTTTAAGTTTGGGATACTTGTAGCTATCATCCAATGTTGTGAAATCAAAATAACTCAATAAAACTTCAAAGGACAGGTTCAAACTGCTTAAATATCACCAAATGCAAGGCAAAGTAGCTTGGACTGTGAGCCAGATGACCTGGTTTCCAGTGCAGGTTCTATCCTTTATTA
>NW_006363760.1:0-741 GCF_000327345.1 Myotis davidii
TCTCTGAAATCAATAAAAACAAATTTTTTTAAAGAAAGGACAGGGAGCTTCGGGACACACGGAGGAAGGGGGAGGCCATGTGCGAGTGGAGGGAGAGAGTCCAGTGGTGCATCCGCCAGCCCAGGAACACCCAGGACTGCCAGACCCGCCAGAAACTAGGAGAGAAGCACAGAGTGGAGCCTCCTGACTAAACCAACCTTGATTCTGGACTTCTGGCCCCAGAACTGCGAGAGAATACATTTGTTATCTGAAGCCACTTAGTGTGTGGCAGTTTGTTAGGGCAGCCCTAGGAAACTGACACAGAGGGCTTCAGCCACACAAGGCATCTTCATTCTGAGGGTATAGTGAGGGAGGAGAGCGGTGGCCCCAAGGTCAGAAGTCAGGAGACGCCGACATTGAGCAGAAAACATAATGGTGACTGAGAAAGGAAAGTCGGGGCAGGGGTGCGGGGGGGAGACAAGGACCGGGAGAGTGAAGGCTCAGAAAGGCGTGAGCTGCAGGCAGGAAGTTGTGCTCCACGGTGTCAAATTCTGCAGAGGAGACTAAAGAATTAAGGCTGAGAATAGAACACCAGATTTAGCAAGAAGGTCATGGATGACACTGAGTTGGAGCAGTTTCAATAAACCAAGCAGTAAATAATATGTGAGAAAAATAAAACCAGTAGAGAATTCTTTCCAAGTTTGGCAAAGGTGAAAGGAAGAAGGTGGCCATGTCATGTGTGGAGTCAAGAGAAAGGGTCTG